>NC_069509.1:48236532-48336532 GCF_027579735.1 Bombina bombina
GATAATAGAAGTAAATTGGTAAGTTTTTTTGTTTTTAATTCTGTGCTATCTGAATCATGAAAGAAAAATTTGGGGTTTAATGTCCCTTTCAAGGGACAGTTAACTTGAAAATTTGTATTGTTTAGAAATATAGATAATCCCTTTATTACCCATTCCCCAGTTTTGCATAACCAACACCGTTATATTAAAAGGGCAGTAAACCTAAACTATGTTGTATAGTTCTGCACGTAGTGCGTAATTATATAACATTCATTTAGTGGCAACTTTATACTTCAAAGTATTTGAAAGATTTTTAATGCCAAAGTAGAAATTTGTAGAACGCCGCTCCTGGCTCTACTGAGCGGGTCTGGTCTTTTCAGAAGCGCATTGCTGCACGCTGTCTAGTCACAGCCGGCCCGATTGCACCATTATACTCACTGTAGCTCGCTACCAGACCCAGGGCGGGAGCGAGCTACAGTGAGTATAATGGCGCGATTGGGCCGGCTGTGACTAGACAACGTGCCGCAATGCGCTTCTGAAAAGACCAGACCCGCTCAGTAGAGCCAGGAGCGGCGTTCTACAAATTTCTACTTTGGCATTAAAAATCTTTCAAATACTTTGAAGTATAAAGTTGCCACTAAATTAATGTTATATTATTTTGCACTAAGTGCAGAATTATATAACATTGTTGAGGTTTACTTAACCTTTAATACAGGGAGTGCAGAATTATTAGGCAAGTTGTATTTTTGAGGATTCATTTTATTATTGAACAACAACCATGTTCTCAATGAACTCAAAAAACTCATTAATATCAAAGCTGAATAGTTTTGGAAGTCGTTTTTAGTTTGTTTTTAGTTATAGCTATTTTAGGGGATATCTGTTTGTGGAGGTGACTATTACTGTGCATAATTATTAGGCAACTTAACAAAAAACAAATATATACCCATTTCAATTATTTATTTTTACCAGTGAAACCAATATAACATCTCAACATTCACAAATATACATTTCTGACATTCAAAAACAAAAACAAATCAGTGACCAATATAGCCACCTTTCTTTGCAAGGACACTCAAAAGCCTGCCATCCATGGATTCTGTCAGTGTTTTGATCTGTTCACCATCAACATTGCGTGCAGCAGCAACCACAGCCTCCCAGACACTGTTCAGAGAGGTGTACTGTTTTCCCTCCTTGTAAATCTCACATTTGATGATGGACCACAGGTTCTCAATGGGGTTCAGATCAGGTGAACAAGGAGGCCATGTCATTAGATTTTCTTCTTTTATACCCTTTCTTGCCAGCCACGCTGTGGAGTACTTGGACGCGTGTGATGGAGCATTGTCCTGCATGAAAATCATGTTTTTCTTGAAGGATGCAGACTTCTTCCTGTACCACTGCTTGAAGAAGGTGTCTTCCAGAAACTGGCAGTAGGACTGGGAGTTGAGCTTGACTCCATCCTCAACCCGAAAAGGCCCCACAAGCTCATCTTTGATGATACCAGCCCAAACCAGTACTCCACCTCCACCTTGCTGGCGTCTGAGTCGGACTGGAGCTCTCTGCCCTTTACCAATCCAGCCACGGGCCCATCCATCTGGCCCATCAAGACTCACTCTCATTTCATCAGTCCATAAAACCTTAGAAAAATCAGTCTTGAGATATTTCTTGGCCCAGTCTTGACGTTTCAGCTTGTGTGTCTTGTTCAGTGGTGGTCGTCTTTCAGCCTTTCTTACCTTGGCCATGTCTCTGAGTATTGCACACCTTGTGCTTTTGGGCACTCCAGTGATGTTGCAGCTCTGAAATATGGCCAAACTGGTGGCAAGTGGCATCTTGGCAGCTGCACGCTTGACTTTTCTCAGTTCATGGGCAGTTATTTTGCGCCTTGGTTTTTCCACACGCTTCTTGCGACCCTGTTGACTATTTTGAATGAAATGCTTGATTGTTCGATGATCACGCTTCAGAAGCTTTGCAATTTTAAGAGTGCTGCATCCCTCTGCAAGATATCTCACTATTTTTGACTTTTCTGAGCCTGTCAATTCCTTCTTTTGACCCATTTTGCCAAAGGAAAGGAAGTTGCCTAATAATTATGCACACCTGATATAGGGTGTTGATGTCATTAGACCACACCCCTTCTCATTACAGAGATGCACATCACCTAATATGCTTAATTGGTAGTAGGCTTTCGAGCCTATACAGCTTGGAGTAAGACAACATGCATAAAGAGGATGATGTGGTCAAAATACTCATTTGCCTAATAATTCTGCACTCCCTGTATACTTTTTACCTCTGATTACCTTGTATCTAAACTTCTGCACACTGCCCCCTTATCTTAGTGCTATCTACAAATTAGCATTTTAGCCAATCGGTGCTTGCACCTGCGTAACTCCATAGGAGTAAACACAGTGTATATATGTTGTCTATATGGCACAGATGCGGGCTTGCTGTAAAGCTAATAAAATGCACTGAGATAAAGGCAGACTGCAGCGGTTTAGAAATGGGCAGAGATTTACACCGTTTTAGATGTTATAAAGTATATTAAAGGGACAGTCTACACCAGAATTTTTGTTTTAAAAGATAGATAATCCCTTTATTACCCATTTCCCAGTTTTGCATAACTAACATAGTTATAATAATATACTTTTAACCTCTGTGATTATTTTGTATCTAAGCCTCTGCAAACTGCCCCTTTTTTCAGTTCTTTTGACAGACTTGCAGTCTAGCCAATCAGTGCCTGCTCCCAGATAACTTCTCGTGCACGATCACAGTGTTATCTATATGAAATACGTGAGCTAACACCCTCTAGTGGTGAAAAACTGTTAAAATGCAATCTGAAAGAGGTGGGCTTCAAGGTCTAAGAAATTAGCATATGAACCTCCTAGGTTAAGATTTCAACTAAGAATACCAAGAGAACAAAGCAAAATTGGTGATAAAAGTAAATTGGAAAATTGTTTAAAATGACATGCTCTATCTGAATCATGAAAGTTTATTTTGGCCTAGACTGTCCCTTTAATAAAGCAATGTTGGTTGTGCAAAGATGGGGAATGGGTAGTAAAGGCATTAACTTTTTAAACAATAAAAGAAATAAAGTACCCTTTAAATAAAGCATTACATGTTAGTAAACTAAATCAGGTATTTTGCAGGTAAACCTCCTAAAACTGAGAAATACCTAGGTATGTTGTCAGTGCTTATGTATATGTACATAATATTCTCTTACAGCCAAGGTGGGGGTTTTCCCACACCCCCTAACTAGCTGTCTACGACTAGGGAATCACCACCTGGCATGACTGATCTTTGCTCTGAACTATTTAATGGGAACAACTAAGCTAAGCTTTCTGCATTCGTGTTCATTGTTCCGTAACAAATCGGGAAGAAGGCGTCCGCATTCAAATTTATTTTTGTGAAAGTGCTATACAGTGAGATCTGGATTTGCACAGATCTCGGGTGTTGCACTTTCACAAGAATAATTCCGAAAAGAACTGAATGTGGCTTGAGGCCACCACCTTCCTGAATTGTTACAGAATGATGTGCACATATCTAGCTATGATATAGCTTCAATATCTCCGTGCCGTTGTTCCCGTTACATAGAGCAAACATCAGTCATGTCAGCCAGTTATTCCCTGGCTGTAGGTAGCTAGTTGGGGAGTGTGGTAAAAACCCCATCTCTGCTGTAAGACAATATTACGTATGTGTATATATAAGCACTGACCACATACCAAAGTCTCATTTTTAGCTGCAAAATATCTAATATATATTGCAAAGTTTACCAACATGTAATGTTTTATTTAACTAATACACTTTTGTTTTTGTGTACACTGTCCCTTTAAGGAACAGAAATGATGTCCTAGAAATTATTGGTCCCTGGGGTATTACACATTGGGATGTTAAAGGGATGTTGTACTTTCTTTGTTCCATTTAACAGGGTGTTCTAAATGTATTCTGGATGTTCCTGTCCTAAATAAACCTGTTTCATTATTTTTCTAGAGAAATCTTGGCCATTAATACAGCAATATTGTGTGTGCACAAATGTTAATTCCTGCTGCTATATAATATAAACAGCTTTTACTTCAATTTCTTCATATTCGTACTTCAGATTATACTTACAAAACATTAAATCACCTTAAGTTATCACAAAACATTTGGCATAAAATAGCTTACAGTTGATGCATATAACCGTTTTCTATCAGAATGAAATATACCTGCCACGTAAACTGGAAGCATGTGTCATTGTTGGCTTTACCCATAGCTACCTTGAAATTGATTAAAGGGACAGTCAACTTGAAAATTATTTAAAAAGATAATCCCTGCATTACCTATTCCCCAGTTTTGCACAACACTGTTATATTAATACACATTTTACCTTTGATTACATTGTATCTAAGCCTCTTCTGACTGCCTTCTTATCTCAGTGCTTTTTACAAACTTGCATTTTAGCCAACTAGTGCTGGTTTCTGTATAACTCCACAGCAGTGAGCACAATGTTTTGTATAAATATTTATTACATATGAGCTAGCACTGTCTAGTTGTGAAAAACTGTCAAAACGCATTGAGATAAGAGGCTGCTTGCAGGGGCTTAGAACCAGGCAGACAGTGGTTTAGAGGTTACAAATTATATTTAATATAACAATGTTGGTTGTGCAAAGCTGGGGAATGGGTGGTAAAGGCATTATCTATACTTTTTAAACAATTACAAATTGAGTAGACTGTCCCTTTAATATGATGCGTTGGCCATAGTATGTTATGTTCAAGTTTGGGAAAACTTCATTAGTAAATTACATTGACTTATGAAGTTTTGTATATTAGTATTGTATATTCTCCAAATGGTGAAAGGGATTTTAATAGTGGGATCAGTGTTCTCCCCAGGGCCTCTTTAATGGGTGCACCACCTGGCTTAAATTTAAAGGGACAGCCAACACCAGAATCATTTTGTTTTAAAAGATAGATAATCTCTTAATTACCAATTCCCCAGTTTTGAATAACCCACACAGTTATAATTATGCACGTTTTACCTCTGTAATTACCTTGTATCTAAGCCTCAGCAGACTGCCCCCTTATTTCAGTTCTTTTGACAGACTTGCATTTTAGCCAATCAGAGCTGTCTCCATGGTAAGTTCAAGTGCATGAGCTCAATGTTATCTATATGAAACACATGAACAAATGCCCTCTAGTGTGTGAAAACTATCAAAATGCATTTAGATTAGAGGCAGCCTTTAAAGTCTAAGAAATTAGCATATGAACCTCCTAGGTTTAGCTTTCAACTAAGAATACCAAGAGAACAAAACAAAATTGGTGATAAAAGTGAATTGGAAAGTTGTTTAAAATTACATTCCCTATTTGAATCATGAGAGGTTTTTTTTTTACTTGACTGTCCCTTTAAGCCAATTTTAAAAAGATATGAAAACCAAAAAATGTATTTCTTTCTAATGACACGGAGTTCACGGATCATCTAATTACTATTGGGAATATCACGCCTGCCCAGCAGGAGGCGGCAAAGAGCACCACAGCAAAGCTGTTAAATATCACCTCCCTTCCCTCTCACCCCAGTCATTCTCTTTGCCTATGTTAGAGCAAGGTAAAGTTAGGTGTTGGAAAAGATTCTTCAAGCAAGATTTTATTATTTTTTAAGTAGTATGAGATTGTGCTGCTTTGTCCTAGGGTGTAGCCGTAGCCCACATCAGTCTCTTCAGTAGGGCAGCGGTGGCTTTAGAGCACTGGGAACTTGTGGGACATAATTCTCACTGCGCCTCCCATGTAATTTATGCTGCCCTAATCATGATAGCCTGAGTAAGATTACTCAGTCTTTATCTTTTTCTCCACAGGTCTCTGCGAGGGAGAGGACCTCTCAAATCTGGTGAGCTGCCTTGCTGTTGGGCAGATTTGTGTGGTAAGTGCTGACTTTGTTTCTGGGAAAGAAAGACACTTTATTTTAGAACAATGTGTATTATGAAGGCAGTTTATTATAAAAGGGACACTTAAACTCTCCTATAATGGAGAGGACTTATAAGACAGCTTTTTTTATGCAGGCACTGGGGCGGAGGAAGATCTTTATGCTCTGGTGGTTCCACTACTCCCGGCGGTTAAACTTTAATACAAAATAACGACTGGGAGATTGTTTGAAGGATGCCCACGATGGGAGGAGCTATGTGAGGCTGCAAGCTGTATTGCGCGCCACTTTTACTTTACTTCCGTGTGCAGAGGAAGAAAATTTTCTGGGTCTGTCTAGCAACGCATGATTATCTGCAAGCATGCGTTTCTAGGACCAGAGAACGGTTCACTTAGTCTCCTGCTGAGTTCCGGATCGTTTTGTCTAGAGGGAATTGCAAAGCTCCGGTGTAGCAGGTCAGGTAGGCACCTCAGCAAAGAAGCTGAGGTGTTCTGTTTATTTGGCAAATTTTCTCATTTTGCAGACTATAGTAAAAAAGTTAGCTTAAAATTTAAAGGGACAGTAACGTTTTTTCTATTTAATTTTTTTTTGTAAAAAATTAAGGTTATAATTTGATCCATTGTGAGTCAGAATGGACCAAGAAGCTTTGCAAAATGTCACTTGTTCTTTGTGTTTTGATGCCAATGTGGAACCACCAATCCCTTTCTGTTCCTCATGTATTGAGAACTTTAAATTATAGGGATAGATTTTTTTCTGAGCCAACATTTTCCAAGGCGGATGCTGTTCAGGAGTCTAATGACAATGTTCAATATATGCTGCAGCTTTCTCCTCAAGCGTCCCAACTTGTATCGCCCACACATGCAGTGTCCTGCGCTTCCTCTCCAACTCCTCCTGGAGTTACTTTGCAAGGCATCGCTTCTCTCGTGTCCTCTGCGGTTTCTGATGCGTTGTCTGCTTTTCCCATGCTGCAGGGAAAGCGCAAGAGGAAAAGTAAACATTCAGTAGGTGAGGTTACTGACGCAGTTGTTGCTATTTCGGATGCCCCCTCGCAGAAGCCTGAGGAGGAGGATCTTTCGGTAGCATCTGAGGGGGAAATCTCAGATTCTGAAAGTGTAATTCCTCCTGCTCATACTGAAGTTGTATCCTAAAGGTTTAAGCTAGAACACATCCGTCTGTTACTTAAGGAGGTTTTAGCTACATTGGATGACAGCAACACTATAGTCGTAGTTAATCCTAAGAAATCCAATAAATTAAACAAATATTTTGATGTACCTTCCTCTGTAGAGGTTTTTCCAGTACCAGAACGAGCTTCTGAGATCATTCCTACGGAATGGGAGAGACCAGGTATCATTTTTTCTCCATCTCCTATATTTAAAAAGATGTTTCCCATAGCGGTCTCGATCAAGGATGCTTGGCAAACAGTACCCAAGGTGGAAGGAGCTATTTCCACTCTGGCCAAGAGAACTACTATCCTCATAGAGGATAGTTGTGCCTTTAAAGATCCTACGGACAAAAAATTAGAGGGGTTACTCAAGAAGATGTATGTACACCAAGGTTTACAATGGCAACCTGCTGTGTGCATTGCTACCGTCACTAGTGTGACGGCATATTGGTTTGATGCGTTGTCTGATGCTATTAGGACAGACACTCTTTGATGAGATCCAGGATAGGATAAAAGCCCTTAAGTTGGCTAATTATTTTATTACTGATGCTTCCCTACAGGTTATCAAACTGGGAGCAAAGATTTCAGGTTTTGCTGTACTAGCCCACAGTGCTTTATGGTTAAAACCTTGGTCTGCGGATGTGTCATCTAAGTCTAAACTTTTAGCGATTCCTTTCAAGGGAAAGACCTTGTTTGGACCGGTTTTGACGGAAATAATCTGATATTACGGGAGGAAAGGGTCATCTTCTCCCTCATAATAAGAGAAACAAACAAAAGGGACGTCAGAGTAATTTCCGTTCCTTTCGAAATTTCAAGGGAAATTCTTCTGCTTCCTCTTCCAAGCAAGAACAGTCCAAACCTTCCTGGAGACCTAATCAGTCTTGGAACAAGGGAAAACAATCCAAAAAGCCTACTGTGGAATCAAAATCAGCATGAAGGGACTGCCCCCAATCTGGGACCGGATCTTGTGGGGGGCAGGCTTTCCTTCGCTCAGGCTTGGGTTCGAGATGTTCAAGGATCCATGGGCAGTGGACATAGTGTCCCAGGGATACAAACTACAGTTCAAGAATTTTCCTCCCAGAGGCAGGTTTCTGCCTTCAAGATTATCTGTAGACCAGACAAAAAGAGAGGCATTCTTAAACTGTGTATGGGACCTCTACAACCTGGGAGTGATAGTTCCTGTTCCGATGCAGGAAAGGGGTCTGGGGTTTTATTCCAATCTGTGGTTCCCAAAAAGGAGGGAACCTTCAGACCAATTTTAGATCTCAAGAGTCTAAACAAATTCCTCAGAGTACCGTCCTTCAAGTTGGAAACTATTCGTTCCATTCTTCCTTTGGTCCAAGAGGGTCAATTTATGACAACGGTGGATTTAAAGGACGCGTACCTGCATGTTCCCATTCACAGGGATCATCACAAGTTTCTAAGGTTTGCATTTCTAGACAAACACTTCCAATTTGTGGCTCTTCCTTTCGGCCTTGCCACAGCTCCCAGAATTCCTATGATCCCACGGAGGAAAGGTAAATTTGGAACAGAGCTCCTTAGTTCCAAATACAAGGGTAACTTTCTTGGGAACCATAATAGATTCCCTATCAATGAAGATTTTTCTGACAGAAGTCAGAAAATCAAAGATTTTCGATTCTTGCCTAGCGCTTCAGTCAGCTTCTCGGCCATCAGTGGCTCAGTGCATGGAGGTAATTGGGCTGATGGTGGTGGCAATGGACATCATCCCGTTTGCTCGTTTCCACCTCAGACCTCTGCAGTTAAACATGCTCAGTCAATGGAACGGATATTATGCGGATTTGTCTCCACGAATACAGCTGGAGCAGGAGATGAGGGATTCTCTTCTTTGGTGGTTGTCTCAGGATCATCTCTCCCAGGGAACCTGCTTTCGCGACCCTCTTGAGTGATTGTGATAACAGACGCCAGCCTTCTAGGATGGGGAGCAGTCTGGGGCTCTCTAAAGGCTCAGGGAACAGTCAGTCTGTTCTGCCCATAAACATTCTGGAGCTAAGAGCAATCTTCAATGCTCTTCTGGCCTGATCCCAGTTAGCCTCGGCCCAGTTCATCAGGTTCCAGTCGGACAACATAACTTCAGTGACTTACATCAACCATCAGGGAGGAACGCGGAGTTCCTTAGCCATGACCGAGGTAGCTAAGATAATTTCGTGGGCGGAGACACACAATTGCTGTCTGTCGGCGATCCACATCCCAGGGGTGGACGACTGAGAGGCGGACTTCCTGAGCATTTCACCCGGGGGAGTGGGAACTCCATCCGGAAGTGTTTTCCAGCCTGATTCTCAAATGGGGTTAGCCGGAATTGGATCTCATGGCATCTCGGCAGAATGCCAAGCTTCCAAGGTACGGTTCAAGGTCAAGGGACCCTCAGGCTGTACTGATATACGCCCTGGCGGTACCTTGGACCTTCAGTCTTGCATACCTATTTCCTCCATTCGCTCTTCTACCTCGGGCTCGAATCAAGCAGGAGAGGGCGTCTGTGATCCTCATTGCACCGGCGTGGCCTCGCAGGATTTGGTATGCAGACCTGGTGGACATGTCGTCTCTGTTGAGGAAGGACCTTCTACTTCAAGGGCCCTTCATCCAAATCTAATTTCTCTGAAGCTGACTGCTTGAAAATTGAACGCTTAATTTTATCCAAGCGGGGGATTTTCAGAATTTTCAGAGACCATGATTCAGGCTCGTAAACCTAGAAGGATTTACCACAAGATTTGGCGTAAATATCTATATTGGTGTGAATCCAAGGGCTACTCTTGGAGTAGAGTTAGGATTCCTAGAATTCTGTCATTTCTCCAAGAAGGTTTGGAGAAGGAATTATCGGCGAGTTCCCTAAAGGGTCAAATATCTGCCTCATCTATTTTGTTACATAAACGTCTGGCGGACGTACCAGACGTGCAATCGTTTTGTCAGGCCTTGGTCAGGATCAGGCCTGTGTTCAAACCAGTTACTCCTCCCTGGAGTCTTAATTTAGTTCTATCTATCTATTGGGTACTTATAGAGTACTAATTAATCACCCGTGAGGGTCTTAAGGCGCTAAGGGAAAGTAGATAGGAGGAAAAGGGGATGGGCGTTCAGTCGTAGAGCCAGGTTTTGAGGTCCTTTCTGAACTTTATAAGGGAGGTGGATTGTCTGAGGTGCAGTGGGAGGGTATTCCATGTCTTTTCTGCTATGTGGGAGAAGGATCTTCCGCCCGCTGTGGCTTTGCTGATGCAGGGGGTGACTGCGAGTGCTTAGTCGGCCGATCGTAGTTGTCTGGCAGGGGTGTAGAAATTTACATGGTGGTTTATGTATTCGGGTCCGATGTTGTGTAGGGCCTTGAACGCGTGGGTAAGGAGCCTGAAGGTGATTCTCTTGTTGACGGGGAGCCAGTGAAGGTTCTTCAAGGGGCTCCGTTTGAGCCTATGCATTCCTTAGATATTAAGTTGTTATCTTGGAAAGTTTTGTTTCTTCTTGCTATTTCATCTGCTCGTAGAGTGTCAGAGCTCATTACAGTATGAGTCACCTTACCTTATTTTTCATTCACATAAGGTAGTTTTACCTACAAAGTTAGGGTTTCTCCCTAAAGTAGTTTCTGACCGGAACATTAATCAGGAGATTGTTGTTCCTTCATTGTGTCCTAATCCTCCTTCTCAGAAGGAACGGCTTCTGCACAATTTAGACATGGTACGTGCTTTAAAATTTTACTTACAGGTGACTAAGGATTTTTCGTCAGTCTTCTGCTTTGTTTGTGGTTTTCTCGGGAAAACATAAGGGGCAGAAAGCTACGGCTACTTCTCTTTCTTTTTGGCTGAAGAGTATCATACGTTTTGCCTATGAAACTGCTGGACAGCCTCCTCCAGAGAGAGTTACGGCTCATTCCACGAGGGCTGTTTCTTCCTCATGGGCATTCAAAAATGAAGCTTCTGTGAAACAGATTTGCAAGGCTGCAACTTGGTCCACTCTTCACACTTTTTCTAAATTCTATAAATTTTATACTTTTGCCTCGCCTGAGGCCGCTTTTGGGAGAAAGGTTCTTCAAGCAGTGGTGCCTTCCGTTTAGGTTCCCTGTCTTGTCCCTCCCTTATCAGTGTACTCTAGCTTGGGTATTGATTCCCAATAGTAATTAGATGATCCGTGGACTCATCGTGTCATTAGAAAGAAAACAAAATTTATGCTTACCTGGTAAATTTATTTTCTCCAACATAGGTGTGTCCGGTCCACGGCGTCATCCTTACTTGTGGGATATTCTCTTCCCCAACAGGAAATGGCAAAGAGCCCAGCAAAGCTGGTCACATGATCCCTCCTAGGCTCCGCCTACCCCAGTCATTCTCTTTGCCGTTGTACAGGCAACATCTCCACGGAGATGGCTTAGAGTTTTTTAGTGTTTAACTGTAGTTTTTCATTATTCAATCAAGAGTTTGTTATTTTCAAATAGTGCTGGTACGTACTATTTACTCAGAAACAGAAAAGAGATGAAGAATTCTGTTTGTATGAGGAAAATGATTTTAGCAACCGTAACTAAAATCCATGGCTGTTCCACACAGGACTGTTGAGAGCAATTAACTTCAGTTGGGGGAACAGTTTGCAGTCCCTTGCTGCTTGAGGTATGACACATTCTAACAAGACGATGTAATGCTGGAAGCTGTCATTTTCCCTATGGGATCCGGTAAGCCATGTTTATTACGATTGTAAATAAGGGCTTCACAAGGGCTTATTTAAACTGTAGACTTTTTCTGGGCTAAATCGATGATTATTAACACATATTTAGCCTTGAGGAATCATTTTATCTGGGTATTTTGATATAATAATATCGGCAGGCACTGTTTTAGACACCTTATTCTTTAGGGGCTTTCCCAAAGCATAGGCAGAGTCTCATTTTCGCGCCGGTGTTGCGCACTTGTTTTTGAGAGGCATGGCATGCAGTCGCATGTGAGAGGAGCTCTGATGCTTATAAAAGACTTCTGAAGGCGTCATTTGGTATCGTATTCCCCTTTGGGTTTGGTTGGGTCTCAGCAAAGCAGATACCAGGGACTGTAAAGGGGTTTAAAGCTTAAAACGGCTCCGGTTCCGTTATTTTAAGGGTTAAAGCTTCCAAAATTGGTGTGCAATATTTTCAAGGCTTTAAGACGCTGTGGTGAAAATTTGGTGAATTTTGAACAATTCCTTCATGTTTTTTCGCAATTGCAGTAATAAAGTGTGTTCAGTTTAAAATTTAAAGTGACAGTAACGGTTTTATTTTAAAACGTTTTTTGTACTTTCTGATCAAGTTTATGCCTGTTTAACATGTCTGAACTACCAGATAGACTGTGTTCTGAATGTGGGGAAGCCAGAATTCCTATTCATTTAAATAAATGTGATTTATGTGATAATGACAATGATGCCCAAGATGATTCCTCAAGTGAGGGGAGTAAGCATGGTACTGCATCATTCCCTCCTTCGTCTACACGAGTCTTGCCCACTCAGGAGGCCCCTAGTACATCTAGCGCGCCAATACTCCTTACTATGCAACAATTAACGGCTGTAATGGATAATTCTGTCAAAAACATTTTAGCCAAAATTAACCCTTGTCAGCGTAAGCGTGGCTGCTCTGTTTTAGTTACTGAAGAGCATGACGACGCTGATATTAATATCTCTGAAGGGCCCCTAACCCAATCTGAGGGGGCCAGGGAGGTTTTGTCTGAGGGAGAAATTACTGATTTAGGGAACATTTCTCAGCAGGCTGAATCTGATGTGATTACATTTAAATTTAAATTGGAACATCTCCGCATTTTGCTTAAGGAGGTATTATCCACTCTGGATGATTGTGAAAATTTAGTCATCCCAGAGAAACTATGTAAAATGGACAAGTTCCTAGAGGTGCCGGGGCTCCCAGAAGCTTTTCCTATACCCAAGCGGGTGGCGGACATTGTTAATAAAGAATGGGAAAGGCCCGGTATTCCTTTCGTCCCTCCCCCCATATTTAAAAAATTGTTTCCTATGGTCGACCCCAGAAAGGACTTATGGCAGTCAGTCCCCAAGGTCGAGGGAGCGGTTTCTACTTTAAACAAACGCACCACTATTCCCATAGAGGATAGTTGTGCTTTCAAAGATCCTATGGATAAAAAATTAGAAGGTTTGCTTAAAAAGATGTTTGTTCAGCAGGGTTACCTTCTACAACCCATTTCATGCATTGTCCCTGTCACTACTGCCGCATATTTCTGGTTTGATGAACTGCTTAAGGTGCTCGATAGTGACTCTCCTCCTTATGAGGAGATTATGGACAGAATCAATGCTCTCAAATTGGCTAATTCTTTCACTCTAGACGCCTCTTTGCAATTGGCTAAGTTAGCGGCTAAGAACTCTGGGTTTGCTATTGTGGCGCGCAGAGCGCTTTGGTTGAAATCTTGGTCGGCTGATGCGTCTTCCAAGAACAAGCTACTAAACATTCCTTTCAAGGGGAAAACGCTGTTTGGTCCTGACTTGAAAGAGATTATCTCTGATATCACTGGGGGTAAGGGCCACGCCCTTCCTCAGGATCGGCCCTTCAAGGCAAAAAATAGACCTAATTTTCGTCCCTTTCGTAAAAACGGACCAGCCCAAGGTGCTACGTCCTCTAAGCAAGAGGGTAATACTTCTCAGGCCAAGCCAGCTTGGAGACCAATGCAAGGCTGGAACAAGGGAAAGCAGGCCAAGAAACCTGCCACTGCTACCAAGACAGCATGAAATATTGGCCCCCGATCCGGGACCGGATCTGGTGGGGGGCAGACTCTCTCTCTTCGCTCAGGCTTGGGCAAGAGATGTTCTGGATCCTTGGGCGCTAGAAATAGTCTCCCAGGGTTATCTTCTGAAATTCAAGGGACTTCCCCCAAGGGGGAGGTTCCACAGGTCGCAGTTGTCTTCAGACCACATAAAAAGACAGGCGTTCTTACATTGTGTAGAAGACCTGTTAAAAATGGGAGTGATTCATCCTGTTCCATTAAGAGAACAAGAGATGGGGTTCTACTCCAATCTGTTCATAGTTCCCAAAAAAGAGGGAACGTTCAGACCAATCCTAGATCTCAAGATCTTAAACAAATTTCTCAAGGTCCCATCGTTCAAGATGGAAACCATTCGAACTATCCTTCCTTCCATCCAGGAAGGTCAATTCATGACCACGGTGGATTTAAAGGATGCGTATCTACATGTTCCTATCCACAAGGAACATCATCGGTTCCTAAGGTTTGCATTCCTGGACAAACATTACCAGTTCGTGGCGCTTCCTTTCGGATTAGCCACTGCTCCAAGGATTTTCACAAAGGTACTAGGGTCCCTTCTAGCGGTGCTAAGACCAAGGGGCATTGCAGTAGTACCTTACCTGGACGACATTCTGATTCAAGCGTCGTCCCTTCCTCAAGCAAAGGCTCACACGGACATTGTCCTGGCCTTTCTCAGATCTCACGGCTGGAAAGTGAACGTGGAAAAGAGTTCTCTATCCCCGTCAACAAGGGTTCCCTTCTTGGGAACAATTATAGACTCCTTAGAAATGAGGATCTTTCTAACAGAGGCCAGAAAAACAAAGCTTCTGGACTCTTGTCGGATACTTCATTCCGTTCCTCTTCCTTCCATAGCTCAGTGCATGGAAGTGATCGGGTTGATGGTGGCGGCGATGGACATAGTTCCTTTTGCGCGCATTCATCTAAGACCATTACAACTGTGCATGCTCAGTCAGTGGAATGGGGACTATACAGACTTGTCTCCGAAGATACAAGTAAATCAGAGAACCAGAGACTCACTCCGTTGGTGGCTGTCCCTGGACAATCTGTCTCAAGGGATGATGTTCCACAGACCAGAGTGGGTCATTGTCACGACCGACGCCAGTCTGATAGGCTGGGGCGCGGTCTGGGGATCCCTGAAAGCTCAGGGTCTTTGGTCTCGGGAAGAATCTCTTCTACCGATAAATATTCTGGAACTGAGAGCGATATTCAATGCTCTCCAGGCCTGGCCCCAGCTTGCGAGGACCAGGTTCATACGGTTTCAATCAGACAACATGACGACTGTTGCGTACATCAACCATCAGGGGGGAACAAGGAGTTCCCTAGCGATGGAAGAAGTAACCAAAATTATTCTTTGGGCGGAGTCTCACTCCTGCCACCTGTCTGCTATCCACATCCCAGGAGTGGAAAATTGGGAAGCGGATTTTCTGAGTCGGCAGACATTGCATCCGGGGGAGTGGGAACTCCATCCGGAAATCTTTGCCCAAGTCACTCACCTGTGGGGCATTCCAGACATGGATCTGATGGCCTCTCGTCAGAACTTCAAAGTTCCTTGCTACGGGGCCAGATCCAGGGATCCCAAGGCGGCTCTAGTGGATGCACTAGTAGCACCTTGGACCTTCAAACTAGCTTATGTGTTCCCGCCATTTCCTCTCATCCCCAGGCTGATAGCCAGGATCAAGCAGGAGAGGGCGTCGGTGATCTTGATAGCTCCTGCGTGGCCACGCAGGACTTGGTATGCAGATCTGGTGAATATGTCATCGGCTCCACCTTGGAAGCTACCTTTGAGACGAGACCTTCTTGTTCAGGGTCCGTTCGAACATCCGAATCTGGTTTCACTCCAGCTGACTGCTTGGAGATTGAACGCTTGATTTTATCGAAGCGAGGATTCTCAGATTCTGTTATCGATACTCTTGTTCAGGCCAGAAAGCCTGTGACTAGAAAGATTTACCATAAAATTTGGAAAAAATATATCTGTTGGTGTGAATCTAAAGGATTCCCTTGGGACAAGGTTAAGATTCCTAGGATTCTATCCTTCCTTCAAGAAGGATTGGAAAAAGGATTATCTGCAAGTTCCCTGAAGGGACAGATTTCTGCCTTGTCGGTATTACTTCACAAAAAGCTGGCAGCTGTGCCAGATGTTCAAGCCTTTGTTCAGGCTCTGGTTAGAATCAAGCCTGTTTACAAACCTTTGACTCCTCCTTGGAGTCTCAATTTAGTTCTTTCAGTTCTTCAGGGGGTTCCGTTTGAACCCTTACATTCCGTTGATATTAAGTTATTATCTTGGAAAGTTTTGTTTTTAGTTGCGATTTCTTCTGCTAGAAGAGTCTCAGAATTATCTGCTCTGCAGTGTTCTCCTCCTTATCTGGTGTTCCATGCAGATAAGGTGGTTTTACGTACTAAACCTGGTTTTCTTCCAAAAGTTGTTTCTAACAAAAACATTAACCAGGAGATTATCGTACCTTCTCTGTGTCCAAAACCAGTTTCAAAGAAGGAACGTTTGTTGCACAATTTGGATGTTGTTCGCGCTCTAAAATTCTATTTAGATGCTACAAAGGATTTTAGACAAACATCTTCCTTGTTTGTTGTTTATTCAGGTAAAAGGAGAGGTCAAAAAGCAACTTCTACCTCTCTCTCTTTTTGGATTAAAAGCATCATCAGATTGGCTTACGAGACTGCCGGACTGCAGCCTCCCGAAAGAATCACAGCTCATTCCACTAGGGCTGTGGCTTCCACATGGGCCTTCAAGAACGAGGCTTCTGTTGATCAGATATGTAGGGCAGCGACTTGGTCTTCACTGCACACTTTTACCAAATTTTACAAGTTTGATACTTTTGCTTCTTCTGAGGCTATTTTTGGGAGAAAGGTTTTGCAAGCCGTGGTGCCTTCCATTTAGGTGACCTGATTTGCTCCCTCCCTTCATCCGTGTCCTAAAGCTTTGGTATTGGTTCCCACAAGTAAGGATGACGCCGTGGACCGGACACACCTATGTTGGAGAAAACAGAATTTATGTTTACCTGATAAATTTCTTTCTCCAACGGTGTGTCCGGTCCACGGCCCGCCCTGGTTTTTTTAATCAGGTCTGATATTTTATTTTCTTTAACTACAGTCACCACGGTACCATATGGTTTCTCCTATGCAAATATTCCTCCTTAACGTCGGTCGAATGACTGGGGTAGGCGGAGCCTAGGAGGGATCATGTGACCAGCTTTGCTGGGCTCTTTGCCATTTCCTGTTGGGGAAGAGAATATCCCACAAGTAAGGATGACGCCGTGGACCGGACACACCGTTGGAGAAAGAAATTTATCAGGTAAACATAAATTCTGTTTCTTTCTTGACACGATGAGTCCACGGCCCGCCCTGTTCTTAAGACAGGTTGTTGGTATGTTATAAACTTCAGACACCTCTGCACCTTGTTGCTTACTTTCTCTCCTTTACTTCGGTCGAATGACTGTGGGGTGGGAGGGAAGGGAGGTGATATTTAACAGCTTTGCTGTGGTGCTCTTTGCTGCCTCCTGCTGGGCAGGAGTGATATTCCCAATAGTAATTAGATGATCCGTGGACTCATCGTGTCAAGAAATAAATTTATCAGGTAAGCATAAATTTTGTTTTTGTGACCCAGAGCATGTAATTAACAAGAGTCCATGAGCTAGTGACGTATGGGATATACATTCCTACCAGGAGGGGCAAAGTTTCCCAAACCTTAAAATGCCTATAAATACACCCCTCACCACACCCACAAATCAGTTTTTACAAACTTTGCCTCCAAGGGAGGTGGTGAAGTAAGTTTGTGCTAGATTCTACGTTGATATGCGCTCCGCAGCAAGTTGGAGCCCGGTTTTCCTCTCAGCGTGCAGTGAATGTCAGAGGGATGTGAAGAGAGTATTGCCTATTGAATGCAGTGATCTCCTTCTACGGGGTCTATTTCATAAGGTTCTCTGTTATCGGTCGTAGAGATTCATCTCTTACCTCCCTTTTCAGATCGACGATATACTCTTATATTTACCATTTCCTCTACTGATTCTCGTTTCAGTACTGGTTTGGCTTTCTACAAACATGTAGATGAGTGTCCTGGGGTAAGTAAGTCTTATTTTCTGTGACACTCTAAGCTATGGTTGGGCACTTTATTTATAAAGTTCTAAATATATGTATTCAAACATTTATTTGCCTTGACTCAGAATGTTCAACTTTCCTTATTTTCAGACAGTCAGTTTCATATTTGGGATTATGCATTGAATTATCATATTTTTTCTTACCTCAAAAATTTGACTTTTTTCCCTGTGGGCTGTTAGGCTCGCGGGGGCTGAAAATGCTTCATTTTATTGCGTCATTTTTGGCGCGGACTTTTTTGGCGCAAAAATTCTTTTCCGTTTCCGGCGTCATACGTGTCGCCGGAAGTTGCGTCATTTTTTGACGTTATTTTGCGCCAAAAATGTCGGCGTTCCGGATGTGGCGTCATTTTTGGCGCCAAAAGCATTTAGGCGCCAAATAATGTGGGCGTCTTATTTGGCGCTAAAAAATATGGGCGTCGCTTTTGTCTCCACATTATTTCAGTCTCATTTTTTTCATTTGCTTCTGGTTGCTAGAAGCTTGATGTTTGGCATTTTTTCCCATTCCTGAAACTGTCTTATAAGGAATTTGATCTATTTTGCTTTATATGTTGTTTTTTCTCTTACGTATTGCAAGATGTCTCACGTTGCATCTGAGCCAGAAGATACTACAGGAAAACCACTGCCTGCTGGATCTACCAAAGCTAAGTGTATCTGCTGTAAACTTTTGGTAGCTATTCCTCCAGCTGTTGTTTGTAATAATTGTCATGACAAACTTGTTAAAGCAGATAATATTTCCTTTAGTGATGTACCATTGCCTGTTGCAGTTCCCTCAACATCTAAGGTGCAGAATGTTCCTGATAACATAAGAGATTTTGTTTCTGAATCCATAAAGAAGGCTATGTCTGTTATTTCTCCTTCTAGTAAACGTAAAAAGTCTTTTAAATCTTCTCTCTCTACAGATGAATTTTTAAATGAACACCATCATTCTGATTCTTTGGACTCTTCTGGTTCAGAGGATTCTATCTCAGAGATTGATGCTGATAAATCTTCATATTTATTTAAGATGGAATTTATTCGCTCTTTACTTAAAGAAGTACTAATTGCTTTAGAAATAGAGGATTCTAGTCCTCTTGATACTAATTCTATACGTTTGGATAAGGTTTTTAAAGCTCCTGCGGTTATTCCAGAAGTCTTTCCTGTTCCTAATGCTATTTCTGCAGTAATTTCCAAGGAATGGGATAAATTGGGTAATTCATTTACTCCTTCTAAACGTTCTAAGCAATTATATCCTGTTCCGCCTGACAGGTTAGAATTTTGGGACAAAATCCCTAAAGTTGATGGGGCTATTTCTACCCTTGCTAAACGTACTACCATTCCTACGTCAGATGGTACCTCGTTTAAGGATCCTTTAGATAGAAAAATTGAATCTTTTCTAAGAAAAGCTTATCTATGTTCAGGTAATCTTCTTAGACCTGCTATATCATTGGCTGATGTTGCTGCAGCTTCAACTTTTTGGTTGGAAACTCTAGCGCAACAAGTAACAAATCGTGATTCTCATGATATTATTATTCTTCTCCAGCATGCTAATAATTTCATCTGTGATGCCATTTTTGATATTATTAGAGTTGATGTTAGGTTTATGTCTCTGGCTATCTTAGCCAGAAGAGCTTTATGGCTTAAGACCTGGAATGCTGATATGGCTTCTAAATCAACTCTACTTTCCATTTCTTTCCAGGGAAACAATTTATTTGGTTCTCAGTTGGATTCTATTATTTCAACTGTTACTGGTGGGAAAGGAACTTTTTTACCACAGGATAAAAAGTCTAAAGGTAAAAACAGGGCTAACAATCGTTTTCGTTCCTTTCGTTTCAACAAAGAACAAAAGCCTGATCCTTCATCCTCAGGAGCAGTTTCAGTTTGGAAACCATCTCCAGTCTGGAATAAATCCAAGCCTGCTAGAAAGGCAAAGCCTGCTTCTAAGTTCACATGAAGGTATGGCCCTCATTCCAGTTCAGCTGGTAGGGGGCAGGTTACGTTTTTTCAAAGAAATTTGGATCAATTCTGTTCACAATCTTTGGATTCAGAACATTGTTTCAGAAGGGTACAGAATTGGTTTCAAGATGAGACCTCCTGCAAGGAGATTTTTTCTTTCCCATGTCCCAGTAAATCCAGTGAAAGCTCAAGCATTTCTGAATTGTGTTTCAGATCTAGAGTTGGCTGGAGTAATTATGCCAGTTCCAGTTCCGGAACAGGGGATGGGGTTTTATTCAAATCTCTTCATTGTACCAAAGAAGGAGAATTCCTTCAGACCAGTTCTGGATCTAAAATTATTGAATCGTTATGTAAGGATACCAACGTTCAAGATGGTAACTGTAAGGACTATATTGCCTTTTGTTCAGCAAGGGAATTATATGTCCACAATAGATTTACAGGATGCATATCTGCATATTCCGATTCATCCAGATCATTATCAGTTCCTGAGATTCTCTTTTCTAGACAAGCATTACCAATTTGTGGCTCTACCGTTTGGCCTTGCTACAGCTCCAAGAATTTTCACAAAGATTCTCGGTGCCCTTCTGTCTGTAATCAGAGAACAGGGTATTGTGGTATTTCCTTATTTGGACGATATCTTGGTACTTGCTCAGTCTTTACATTTAGCAGAGTCTCATACGAATCGACTTGTGTTGTTTCTTCAAGATCATGGTTGGAGGATCAATTTTCCAAAAAGTTCTTTGATTCCTCAAACAAGGGTAACCTTTCTGGGTTTCCAGATAGATTCAGTGTCCATGACTCTGTCTTTAACAGACAAGAGACGTCTAAAATTGATTACAGCTTGTCGAAATCTTCAGTCTCAATCATTCCCTTCGGTAGCCTTATGCATGGAAATTCTAGGTCTTATGACTGCTGCATCGGACGCGATCCCCTTTGCTCGTTTTCACATGCGACCTCTTCAGCTCTGTATGCTGAACCAATGGTGCAGGGATTACACGAAGATATATCAATTAATATCTTTAAAACCGATTGTTCGACACTCTCTAACGTGGTGGACAGATCACCTTCGTTTAATTCAGGGGGCTTCTTTTGTTCTTCCGACCTGGACTGTAATTTCAACAGATGCAAGTCTCACAGGTTGGGGAGCTGTGTGGGGATCTCTGACGGCACAAGGAGTTTGGGAATCTCAGGAGGTGAGATTACCGATCAATATCTTGGAACTCCGTGCAGTTTTCAGAGCTCTTCAGTTTTGGCCTCTTCTGAAGAGAGAATCGTTCATTTGTTTTCAGACAGACAACGTCACAACTGTGGCATACATCAATCATCAAGGAGGGACTCACAGTCCTCTGGCTATGAAAGAAGTATCTCGAATTTTGGTTTGGGCGGAATCCAGCTCCTGTCTAATCTCTGCGGTTCATATCCCAGGTGTAGACAATTGGGAAGCGGATTATCTCAGTCGCCAAACGTTGCATCCGGGCGAATGGTCTCTTCACCCAGAGGTATTTCTTCAGATTGTTCAAATGTGGGGGCTCCCAGAGATAGATCTGATGGCCTCTCATCTAAACAAGAAACTTCCCAGGTATCTGTCCAGATCCCGGGATCCTCAGGCGGAGGCAGTGGATGCATTATCACTTCCTTGGAAGTATCATCCTGCCTATATCTTTCCGCCTCTAGTTCTTCTTCCAAGAGTAATCTCCAAGATTCTGAGGGAATGCTCGTTTGTTCTGCTACTAGCTCCGGCATGGCCTCACAGGTTTTGGTATGCGGATCTTGTCCGGATGGCATCTTGCCAACCATGGACTCTTCCGTTAAGACCAGACCTTCTGTCACAAGGTCCTTTTTTCCATCCGGATCTGAAATCCTTAAATTTAAAGGTATGGAGATTGAACGCTTGATTCTTGGTCAAAGAGGTTTCTCTGACTCCGTGATTAATACTATGTTACAGGCTCGTAAATCTGTATCTCGAGAGATATATTATAGAGTCTGTAAGACTTATATTTCTTGGTGTCTTTCTCATCATTTTTCTTGGCATTCTTTTAGAATACCGAGAATTTTACAGTTTCTTCAGGATGGTTTAGATAAGGGTTTGTCCGCAAGTTCTTTGAAAGGTCAAATCTCTGCTCTTTCTGTTCTTTTTCACAGAAAGATTGCTATTCTTCCTGATATTCATTGTTTTGTACAAGCTTTGGTTCGTATAAAACCTGTCATTAAGTCAATTTCTCCTCCTTGGAGTTTGAATTTGGTTCTGGGAGCTCTTCAAGCTCCTCCGTTTGAACCTATGCATTCATTGGACATTAAATTACTTTCTTGGAAAGTTTTGTTCCTTTTGGCCATCTCTTCTGCTAGAAGAGTTTCTGAATTATCTGCTCTTTCTTGTGAGTCTCCTTTTCTGATTTTTCATCAGGATAAGGCGGTGTTGTGAACTTCTTTTGAATTTTTACCTAAAGTTGTGAATTCCAACAACATTAGTAGAGAAATTGTGGTTCCTTCATTATGTCCTAATCCTAAGAATTCTAAGGAGAAATCGTTGCATTCTTTGGATGTTGTTAGAGCTTTGAAATATTATGTTGAAGCTACGAAATCTTTCCGTAAGACTTCTAGTCTATTTGTTATCTTTTCCGGTTCTAGGAAAGGCCAGAAAGCTTCTGCCATTTCTTTGGCATCTTGGTTGAAATCTTTAATTCATCTTGCCTATGTTGAGTCGGGTAAAATTCCGCCTCAGAGAATTACAGCTCATTCTACTAGGTCAGTATCTACTTCCTGGGCGTTTAGGAATGAAGCTTCGGTTGACCAGATCTGCAAGGCAGCAACTTGGTCCTCTTTGCATACTTTTACTAAATTCTACCATTTTGATGTATTTTCTTCTTCTGAAGCAGTTTTTGGTAGAAAAGTTCTTCAGGCAGCGGTTTCAGTTTGAATCTTCTGCTTATGTTTTTTGTTAAACTTTATTTTGGGTGTGGATTATTTTCAGCAGGAATTGGCTGTCTTTATTTTATCCCTCCCTCTCTAGTGACTCTTGTGTGGAAAGATCCACATCTTGGGTAGTCATTATCCCATACGTCACTAGCTCATGGACTCTTGTTAATTACATGAAAGAAAACATAATTTATGTAAGAACTTACCTGATAAATTCATTTCTTTCATATTAACAAGAGTCCATGAGGCCCACCCTTTTTTGTGGTGGTTATGATTTTTTTGTATAAAGCACAATTATTCCAATTCCTTATTTTATATGCTTCGCACTTTTTTTCTTATCACCCCACTTCTTGGCTATTCGTTAAACTGATTTGTGGGTGTGGTGAGGGGTGTATTTATAGGCATTTTAAGGTTTGGGAAACTTTGCCCCTCCTGGTAGGAATGTATATCCCATACGTCACTAGCTCATGGACTCTTGTTAATATGAAAGAAATGAATTTATCAGGTAAGTTCTTACATAAATTATGTTTTTGTGACCCAGAGCATACCATTTTTAAAATGTATCCAATTTACTTCTAATATCAAATTTGCAATGTAGTGCTCCAAACACGTGTACTCGTCTGAGCTTGTGCCCCTGCTTTTCAACAAAAGGTACAAAGAAAATACGATAATAGAAGTAAATTAGAAAGTTGTTTAAAATTGTATGCTGAGTCATAAAAGAAAATGTTTGGGTTTCATATCCCTTTAAGATAAAAATGGACTAATATTAAAAATTGTCTATTTATTGCACAGTATCATTAAATACATTGTTAAATTATGCAATTATTTTGTGCTTTGTATAGCAGAAAATGTTCTATTACTGGTTTATCACCCAGGCTGATGGAGCTGAGTAGCAGAGTGTTACTTTATCCCTGAAGATATGTGCACTAAAGTTACCATTTTAGGCTACTTCCAGTTTTGTTTTTTAAATATATATATATCTAAACATTTAGTTCCTTTTTCTACATACAGTTAATTGTTTAGACTAAATGGTGAATTTTAAATCTTGGATGTGTGCGAGTTTAATGGTGGCCTTTTTTATATAGTATATTAAAGTGATATATTCAGACTAGAACAAAAATATTAGGGATTGGTTATAAAATGTCAAGGGACATTGTATTCCATTTCTTTTTCTAAAATCTTATTTTAAAATGTGCAGTAATTTGTGTGTTTCTATTGTGTCCCCACCTATGGTGCGGCAGGGGTTAACCTTTGTCAGCTAATGAACAGTTAATACTTAGGCAAATGCATGCAACTCCAGATACCTATTTGGTTTAGTTTAAATAGCTTTAACATAACTTTATTTTTTCATCTTCAAATTGTAATATGTTTTAATTTTACACACATGCATCAATACAATATCCCTTTAAGAGTTGAAACATCTGACATTTTCTGAGCCCTGACATTCAGCCATGTCTGTATATTTTACACTGTTATGTTAGCGTTCTTAACAACTGGAGACAAAACCCACTGACTTTACAAAATAACAAGCATATGAGCCCCAGCAATATGTAGCACAGCATACTGTACAGCTATCTGACTGACTGGCCTAATCCTGTTGTTAACACCAGACTGTAAGCGCCCTACACTTATTCGCACTCGCAGTGGTAAATGTTGTGTTTTATAACATAAGTATTTATTTAGAAATCACATGTACACATTTTAGTTCCAGTTTTGGGTCAAGTCAGTCCGTGTTTTACAAATAGTGTTCTCTCCCGTCTTTGTAAAGCACAGAATTAAATTCATTTTAATAGGACTCCTTAACTGGAATAACATTTTTAATAATCGTGGCTATTTTTTAACGACCATGTTAATATATTTGGCAGTGAATAATTTTATTATTGTCTTCAAATTCCTTATTTAGATAATTTACTTTTATGGTTGCTATAGACTGGGGGGAGGGTTTGGAAAGTCATTATTTCTCTTCAGCTGCCTCAATTTATTGCTCCTACCTAAAATCTCAAATACAGGGAACTGTCCCTTGCCAGACATATACCTCTTGCGGTCTGATTTGAGGCTACCATGAGGTCAGATGGTGCTCATCAGGTGAGTTCAAGCGTACACATTCACGTATTCTGTACATCAGATTTTGTATTTCATCCCCTTCAGTTTTGGAGGATCTCAAAGGGATCAAATACCATTTAAGGGTTAGATGTCTCTAGAGAATTGCAATGTCTGTTCAACTTATCTGTCATAATGTGGTATAACTCTTTGTACAAATGCATAATCTTTGAAAAACTGCTATTTAAAACAGCGGTGTATCAGTTTATTGTACATAAGACTAAAGGAAAGAGTTATGATTTTTCAAGGGACATAGGAAGCCATATTTGATCATTTACATGGAAGATCAGTAATTTTACATAGATAAAACACTTTGTAAGGGACTGTTTTTTTTTTTATTATTCATTCATTCATTCATTCATTCATTATAGGGTCTTTCTTTTTAACCCAAAACACATTTCAAATACCTTTTGGTGCAGGAATATCTTTCCCTTTACACGAATAATAGATTAAACAAACTTAACATGAATACTAAAATCACAGGGATGACTAAACCTGAACCATGTAAATGAACTATTTAGAAATGGAAATCATTTTGTTAAATCTTTTATTTTATTTTGTTAAAGCTTATTTTGTTCTCTTTAGGCCATCTGTCCTCGTACCATACATATCCTACGGTCAGTCACTGGCTCTGTGACCCCCTTCTGTTGTGTGTTCATGCCCACAAAAGGAATCTTTAATTTCACCTATAAGTTATAGATATTGTTTCACCTTTTTTAGTAAAATCTTGTCTGAACAGTTGCTTTACACTAAAAGTGATTTTATTTAGTGCTGTTACAGATTTCTGCTAAACTTCATTGACTCTTGTTTAAACTTCTTGTGTAGAGAGAACATAGAATGACCATTTCTGCACATTGAATTGAATTTAGTTAGAATAAATTGTGAAAATAGTTTTTGGTTTTGCAACTTAGTTATATTTCAGATGTTTTAATAAAATCCAGTTTGACAGGTATAAAAAAATATATATGGATACTATTTACGTTTAAAATAGTACAATTTCTTCTAGGTTTCCTTCAATGTGTCTTTACATGTCTCAATCTTGGGCGACTTGCTGCAATAGTCAAATTCTCATAATGTTCCAGACATCCGGCCATTGACAGTGGACATACCCATGTCTGTATCCTCATCTGAGGCAGCACAGATTAATATTAGAATAAGGCCCTTTATTTTTAACCCTTACAACAAGTTAAACACAAATTGCCAGAATACAAATGTGTTTTTTCTTTACTGATTTCATCCTTGCAAAGTTCCCCTCAGCTCCAGCCTGAAGTACCCAAAAAGACTAGCATTGTGGATTCTCCTGCCCTTTTAGCCAGATTTAATAACCATATCTGAGCTCCTGATCAGCCCAAAATATGACCTGAAATGAGTAATTTATGGTTGGTGCAGTTTAATGCAAATAAACTATAAACAGCATAAAATAGTTAAAAATAATCAGGAGCGCTAAAAACGATTGTATAATAAAGTGCTAAGTGGCGGGCCCTATGTGCCAAAAATATTAATAAAGTATAAAAAATCACTTGTGGAATGAGTATCTGATTTGATTAATAATCATAAAGTGCATTCATGTATAGGTGTATGTCTATTATTACATATGCCTATAGGATATCTTTGTATCTAAGAGCATACAGAAATAATGTAGAGAGAAAATGTCCTCTAGTGCAATATATTAACTAGCACAAGCTGTGATAAGTGTATCTGTGTATAGTATAAACAAAGTGCTATACCTACAATCAAGTGAGAAGAAAGTATAAGCAGTGATTCCCAGAGCTGATTTATGAATAAGTGTATAGTGTAGCAAAGTGCTAAAACTAAATCCGGTTAAGAAAACAATATCTACAATCGTTAAATTTAAAATAAAATCTACAAATAAGATAGTAGGAATATTATAAACATAATATGCTTAAAATCGATAAATGTGTCAAAAACTAGAATTAAGTGTGATAATTAAAATACAACAAATAAAGTTTTAAGGCTCTGCCTAAAATTTAATCAGTAATTAACATGTGCAAACAAATAAGAATACAAACGGACGTCTCCGTATAACACTAAAAAAGGTTGCCACCATATATAGATGAGAAAGGAATTGGCTTTTCAAATGTAAGAAAATACGGATAGCCAAATAAACAGTCCTTATTGTAAACAGGAATACTTATCTTACCCGTAACCAGTTAACAAAGTTAGTTGGAGGGGAAATGTCCTAACTCGCCTCCAAACAATTCAGCAGTTAGTCCCGTGAATAAAAAATTACCGCCGTAGCGGAGTGACGTCACTTTTGTAGGCGCTGTTCACAGGGCGCAATCTGATTGGTCCTAGGGTGGGCAGTGTCGAATTTTTATTCTGCCGTAGTCCTTAGAATGAGGTATCCGCTCTTAAGTGCTAACAAGCACGCAGGATACTAGTTGGAACATCCGTTGTAGGGGGACAAATGCTCCGATCAGTTAATGGCAATATAGTCTCACCTTACTTTAAAAATAGAGCCAGTCCAGTGCGCACAATCTTCCAAGTGTGCAATGAATGTAGAATCTTCTATTTCAAAAGTGCTGGTGCCTGTGTGGAAAGTGCTTGTGCTGTTCCAAGGGTTGTATTAACTGGTTCTCAACCCAGGCAATTTTAATGAAATAGGCAGGATTCTTTAGCAGATTTGTAGTTCAAACTGCAAATATAGTAACAAAGTCCAAAGGCAACTTAACATCAACGCGTTTCTCCCTATACAGGGCTTTTTAACAGGGCGTTAAAATTGCCTTGGTTAAGAACCAGTTAATACAACCCTTGGAACAGCACAAGCACTTTCCACACAGGCACCAGCACTTTTGAAATATAAGATTCTACATTCATTGCACACTTGGAAGATTGTGCGCACTGGACTGGCTCTATTTTTAAAGTAAGGTGAGACTATATTGCCATAAACTGATCGGAGCAGTTGTCCCCCTACAACGGATGTTCTAACTAGTATCCTGCCTGCTTGTTAGCACTTAAGAGCGGATACCTCATTCTAAGGACTACGGCAGAATAAAAATTCGACACTGCCCACCCTAGGACCAATCAGATTGCGCCCTGTGAACAGCGCCTACAAAAGTGACGTCACTCCGCTACGGCGGTAATTTTTTATTCACATTACTAACTGCTGAATTGTTTGGAGGCGAGTTAGGACATTTCCCCTCCAACTAACTTTGTGAACTGGTTACGGGTAAGATAAGTATTCCCGTTTACAATAAGGACTGTTTATTTGGCTATCCGTATTTTCTTACATTTGAAAAGCCAATTCCTTTCTCATCTATATATGGTGGCAACCTTTTTTAGTGTTATACGGAGACGTCCGTTTGTATTCTTATTTGTTTGCACATGTTAATTACTGATTAAATTTTAGGCAGAGCCTTAAAACTTTATTTGTTGTATTTTAATTATCACACTTAATTCTAGTTTTTGACACATTTATCGATTTTAAGCATATTATGTTTATAATATTCCTACTATCTTATTTGTAGATTTTATTTTAAATTTAACGATTGTAGATATTGTTTCCTTAACCGGATTTAGTTTTAGCACTTTGCTACACTATACACTTATTCATAAATCAGCTCTGGGAATCACAGCTTATACTTTCTTCTCACTTGATTGTAGGTATAGCACTTTGTTTATACTATACACAGATACACTTATCACAGCTTGTGCTAGTTAATATATTGCACTAGAGGACATTTTCTCTCTACATTATTTCTGTATGTTCTTAGATACAAAGATATCCTATAGGCATATGTAATAATAGACATACACCTATACATGAATGCACTTTATGATTATTAATCAAATCAGATACACTCATTCCACAAGTGATTTTTTATACTTTACTAATATTTTTGGCACATAGGGGCCGCCACTTAGCACTTTATTATACAATCGTTTTTAGCGCTCCTGATTATTTTTAACTATTTTATGTTGATTTTCCACACCTCTGAAAGGGACCCATAGGTAATTCAGGAGTTTAGCAATTACACTCTGCGCTTACTAGTTCCTATTTCTCCAACATAGGTGTGTCCGGTCCACGGCGTCATCCTTACTTGTGGGATATTCTCTTCCCCAACAGGAAATGGCAAAGAGCCCAGCAAAGCTGGTCACATGATCCCTCCTAGGCTCCGCCTTCCCCAGTCATTCTCTTTGCCGTTGTACAGGCAACATCTCCACGGAGATGGCTTAGAGTTTTTTGGTGTTTAAATGTAGTTTTTATTCTTCAATCAAGAGTTTGTTATTTTAAAATAGTGCTGGTATGTACTATTTACTCTGAAACAGAAAAGAGATGAAGATTTCTGTTTGTAAGAGGAAAATGATTTTAGCAACCGTTACTAAAATCGATGGCTGTTTCCACACAGGACTGTTGAGAGGAATTAACTTCAGTTGGGGGAAACAGTGAGCAGACTTTTGCTGCTTGAGGTATGACACATTTCTAACAAGACTTGGTAATGCTGGAAGCTGTCATTTTCCCTATGGGATCCGGTAAGCCATTTTTATTAAATGAGAATAAAGGGCTTAACAAGGGCTTTAAAGACTGGTAGACATTTTTCTGGGCTAAAACGATCGATATATAAGCATTTTTAATACTTCATAGTTTTGAGGAGTTATTTTATTCTTGGGAATTATGTAAAATAACCGGCAGGCACTGTATTGGAAAAATCTTGGTCAGCGGATGCGTCTTCCAAGAACAAATTGCTTAACATACCTTTCAAGGGGAAAACGCTGTTTGGCCCTGACTTGAAAGAGATTATTTCTGATATCACTGGGGGTAAGGGCCACGCCCTTCCTCAGGATAGGTCTTTCAAGGCTAAAAATAAACCAAATTTTCGTCCCTTTCGCAGAAACGGACCAGCCCCAAGTGCTACATCCTCTAAGCAAGAGGGTAATACTTCTCAAGCCAAGCCAGCCTGGAGGCCAATGCAAGGCTGGAACAAAGGTAAGCAGGCCAAGAAACCTGCCACTGCTACCAAGACAGCATGAGATGTTGGCCCCCGATCCGGGACCGGATCTGGTGGGGGGCAGACTTTCTCTCTTCGCTCAGGCTTGGGCAAGAGATGTTCTGGATCCTTGGGCGCTAGAAATAGTCTCCCAAGGTTATCTTCTGGAATTCAAGGGGCTTCCCCCAAGGGGGAGGTTCCACAGGTCTCAATTGTCTTCAGACCACATAAAAAGACAGGCATTCTTACATTGTGTAGAAGACCTGTTAAAAATGGGAGTGATTCATCCTGTTCCATTAGGAGAACAAGGGATGGGATTCTACTCCAATCTGTTCATAGTTCCCAAAAAAGAGGGAACATTCAGACCAATCTTAGATCTCAAGATCCTAAACAAGTTTCTCAAGGTTCCATCGTTCAAAATGGAAACCATTCGGACAATTCTTCCTTCCATCCAGGAAGGTCAATTCATGACCACTGTGGATTTAAAGGATGCGTATCTACATATTCCTATCCACAAGGAACATCATCGGTTCCTAAGGTTTGCCTTTCTGGACAAGCATTACCAGTTTGTGGCACTTCCATTCGGATTAGCCACTGCTCCAAGAATTTTCACAAAGGTACTAGGGTCCCTTCTAGCGGTGCTACGACCAAGGGGCATTGCAGTAGTACCTTACTTGGACGACATACTGATTCAAGCGTCGTCCCTACCACAAGCAAAGGCTCATACGGACATTGTCCTGGCCTTTCTCAGATCTCACGGGTGGAAAGTGAACGTAGAAAAAAGTTCTCTATCTCCGTCAACAAGAGTTCCCTTCTTGGGAACAATAATAGACTCCTTAGAAATGAGGATTTTTCTGACAGAGGCCAGAAAATCAAAACTTCTAAGCTCTTGTCAAGTACTTCATTCTGTTCCTCTTCCTTCCATAGCGCAGTGCATGGAAGTAATAGGTTTGATGGTCGCGGCAATGGACATAGTTCCCTTTGCGCGAATTCATCTGAGACCATTACAACTGTGCATGCTCAGTCAGTGGAATGGGGATTATACAGACTTGTCTCCGACGATACAAGTAGATCAGAGGACCAGAGATTCACTCCGTTGGTGGCTGACCCTGGACAACCTGTCACAGGGGATGAGCTTCCGCAGACCAGAGTGGGTCATTGTCACGACCGACGCCAGTCTGGTGGGCTGGGGCGCGGTCTGGGAACTCCTGAAAGCTCAGGGTCTTTGGTCTCGGGAAGAATCTCTTCTCCCGATAAATATTCTGGAACTGAGAGCGATATTCAATGCTCTCAAGGCTTGGCCTCAGCTAGCAAAGGCCAAATTCATACGGTTTCAATCAGACAACATGACGACTGTTGCGTATATCAACCATCAAGGGGGAACAAGGAGTTCCCTGGCGATGGAAGAAGTGACCAAAATCATTCAATGGGCGGAGACTCACTCCTGCCACTTGTCTGCAATCCACATCCCAGGAGTGGAAAATTGGGAAGTGGATTTTCTGAGTCGTCAGACATTTCATCCGGGGAGTGGGAACTCCATCCGGAAATCTTTGCCCAAATTACTCAATTGTGGGGCATTCCAGACATGGATCTGATGGCCTCTCGTCAGAACTTCAAGGTTCCTTGCTACGGGTCCAGATCCAGGGATCCCAAGGCGGCTCTAGTAGATGCACTAGTAGCACCTTGGACCTTCAACCTAGCTTATGTATTCCCACCGTTTCCTCTCATCCCCAGGCTGGTAGCCAGGATCAATCAGGAGAGGGCATCAGTGATCTTGATAGCTCCTGCGTGGCCACGCAGGACTTGGTATGCAGACCTGGTGAATATGTCATCGGCTCCACCATGGAAGCTACCTTTGAGACAGGACCTTCTTGTTCAAGGTCCGTTCGAACATCCGAATCTGGCCTCACTCCAACTGACTGCTTGGAGATTGAACGCTTGATTTTATCAAAGCGAGGGTTCTCAGATTCTGTCATTGATACTCTTGTTCAGGCCAGAAAGCCTGTAACTAGAAAAATCTACCATAAAATATGGAAAAAATATATCTGTTGGTGTGAATCTAAAGGATTCCCATGGAACAAGATAAAAATTCCTAAGATTCTATCCTTTCTTCAAGAAGGTTTGGAGAAAGGATTATCTGCAAGTTCTTTGAAGGGACAGATTTCTGCTTTATCTGTTTTACTTCACAAAAAGCTGGCGGCTGTGCCAGATGTTCAAGCTTTTGTTCAGGCTCTGGTTAGAATCAAGCCTGTTTACAAACCTTTGACTCCTCCTTGGAGTCTCAATTTAGTTCTTTCAGTTCTTCAGGGGGTTCCGTTTGAACCCTTACATTCCGTAGATATTAAGTTATTATCTTGGAAAGTTTTGTTTTTGGTTGCAATTTCTTCTGCTAGAAGAGTTTCAGAGTTATCTGCTCTGCAGTGTTCTCCTCCTTATCTGGTGTTCCATGCAGATAAGGTGGTTTTGCGTACTAAACCTGGTTTTCTTCCGAAAGTTGTTTCTAACAAAAACATTAACCAGGAGATAGTCGTGCCTTCTTTGTGTCCGAATCCAGTTTCAAAGAAGGAACGTTTGTTGCACAATTTGGATGTAGTTCGTGCTCTAAAATTCTATTTAGATGCTACAAAGGATTTCAGACAAACATCTTCCTTGTTTGTTGTTTATTCTGGTAAAAGGAGAGGTCAAAAAGCAACTTCTACCTCTCTCTCTTTTTGGCTTAAAAGCATCATCAGATTGGCTTACGAGACTGCCGGACGGCAGCCTCCTGAAAGAATCACAGCTCATTCCACTAGGGCCGTGGCTTCCACATGGGCCTTCAAGAACGAGGCTTCTGTTGATCAGATATGTAAGGCAGCGACTTGGTCTTCACTGCACACTTTTACCAAATTTTACAAATTTGATACTTTTGCTTCTTCTGAGGCTATTTTTGGGAGAAAGGTTTTGCAAGCCGTGGTGCCTTCCATCTAGGTGACCTGATTTGCTCCCTCCCATCATCCGTGTCCTAAAGCTTTGGTATTGGTTCCCACAAGTAAGGATGACGCCGTGGACCGGACACACCTATGTTGGAGAAAACAGAATTTATGTTTACCTGATAAATTACTTTCTCCAACGGTGTGTCCGGTCCACGGCCCGCCCTGGTTTTTTTAATCAGGTCTGATAATTTATTTTCTTTAACTACAGTCACCACGGTATCATATGATTTCTCCTATGCAAATATTCCTCCTTTACGTCGGTCGAATGACTGGGGAAGGCGGAGCCTAGGAGGGATCATGTGACCAGCTTTGCTGGGCTCTTTGCCATTTCCTGTTGGAGAAGAGAAAATAACACAAGTAAGGATGATGCCGTGGACCGGACACACCGTTGGAGAAAGTAATTTATCAGGTAAACATAAATTCTGTTTTTAAACTATAAACAGATTATGAGCACTGTTAGATTTACCAGAAGATGTAGTGTAACGGCAAAAGAGGGGGTTGTCCAAATTTATTTTAAAGGGATAGTAAACACCAAAAATGTTGTTTAAAAAGATAGATAAACCCTTTATTTACCATTCCTCAGTTTTGCAGAACCAACACTTATAGAAATATACTTTTTACCTCTAATTACCTTGTATCTAAGCTTCTGCAGACTGCCTCCTTATCTCGGGTCTTTTGACAGACTTGCATTTCAGTCAGTTAGTGCTGACTCTTAACTAACTTCACGTGCATGAGCACAGTGTTATCTATATACAAAACACATGAACTAACGCCCTGTGAAAAACTGTCAAATGCAGAGGCGGCCTTCAAGGGCTTAGAAATTAGCATATGAACCTACCTAGGTTTAACTTTTAACTAAGAATAACAAGAGAACAAAGCAAATTTTATGATAAAAATAAATTGGAAAGTTGTTTAAAATTACATGCCCTATCTGAATCATGAAAGTTTAGTTTGGACTTTACTGTCCCTTTAACCATGTCTTTCAATTCCATTCTGTAGACTTTAATTTCACATTTTGCGTACTTTACATTCTTCTCATGCTTTTTTCTCATAACCCCTCTATTCTCTCTATAGAAGGTGTCATTTAATTGTAATTACAGACGTAATCACTTTCTTTTCCATGGAAACAATTCTTTATGATTGGTTGTCTCTCAAAAAATAGTATTGTAGTTTTGTTTTCTATATAAAGTAAATGTTATGTTCTGATCTACAAACAAAGTCTGATCATATTGATTGAAGATTTATTCATTTCAGGGTGTTTGATTTTTTTTGGCTTTTAAATAAAAGTTATTTATTTTTTATTTTTTTGTGGGCAATGAAAAAAGGTTAATGCCCTGTCTGTATTCATTGTTATAGGGATGTTTTCAGTTGTATTATATGTTACTATTTTAATTCTTCAATATGTTTCAATTTTCTATAAACAGATTGATGACGCTGCTTCATCTATTTCAATGGCCCAACTTGCTAAGGTATATATACACAATTTGTGTAACATTTGCTGCATTTCATAACTTAAGTACATCTATGGTATAAAACGTTGTTACATTTCTTAAAATGTGTATGTTAGTGTTAACCTGTAAAGAGTAGCGCACAATTTCAGGAAGTGGAAGGCGAACAGCGTGTGCGCACAGCCTCAAAACGACTGGTCGTCATCGAAGAAAAGATACCACATTGGCAATTACAGCTGTTTACTCCTAATCATCCTTTTTGTTTTTTTGTCTTTTTTTAAAGGCAACACACCATAACATTTACCAGTGAAGTATACGGACTGCTATAAAAAAAATTGCATCATGTCTATATATGGACACATCAATGTTCCAAGAACAGTGTGTTGCCTTGGGAAAATAAGGACCGTTCTTCGTTGTTGTTTTTTTTTCCCCCCCGACTCCTTGAATTACATTGAATCACCTGTAAAAGTATTGGAACAAGATTCTATAATGTTAAATGTCTGGAGTGTTACCATTCTGAAATGTTTCCATATTAATATTGTGATTTGCAGTTGATTGGCAGACGTATTGGTTAGCAATGGCATTTTTTAGTACATTATGTAAAGCAAAGGATCCTTGTTTAAATGTAATTTGATGTCATGTATTCATCTCGGTCTACTCATGGTTCCCTTTAACTGTAATTGTCTGCATATGATATGGGTTTTATCTGTTTATGTATAGTTTCTTTGACATGTAAAGACATTTATTGTAACTTTTCCGTGTGTAATAAAATATTTAAACCGTTTGCTTGTTTTGTGAATGAATGGTGATCTCCATCAACACAATAGATTTAAATGCCACTGCACCAAATTAGTCCATGTTTATACCTTCATTTCATTTTTATTTCAGTAATTATCTTTTTGCAGTAATCTTTCCATGGTAGTGGTGGGATACGTCTGTACGCAATGGTCATAGAGCATTCAGTTGGGTAGTTGGTTTTATTCATAGATCAAACTCCCAGTATAGTTTTTAGGGATACATTTTGAGATTCCTCTTTTTTTCGAAGACACTTTAATTTCATACTACAAGGTAAAAATGACATAGTATATTTCTGAAATTAAAGGGAAGCTGAACCCACATTTTTTTCTATCGTGATTCAGATAGAGCATGCAATTTTAAGCAACTTTCTAATTTACTCCTATTATCAAATTCTTTTCATTCTCTTGGTATCTTTATTTGAAATGCAAGAATGTAAGTTTAGATGCCAACTCATTTTTGGTGAACACACTGTTGTTCTTGCTGATTGGTGGGTAAATCCACCTACCAATAAACAAGTGTTTTCCATGGTTCTGAACCAAAAATATAGCTTAGATGCCTTCTTTTTCAAATAAAGGAAGCAAGAGAACGAAGAAAAATTGATAATAGGAGTAAATTAGAAAGTTGTTTAAAATTGCATGCTCTATCTGAATCACGAAAGAAAAAATTTGGGTTCAGTGTCCATTTAAGCACAGCTTTAAAAAAAAAAAAGTCTGTGCAAATAAGCATTTCATAAAAATGTTGTACTATCTGTTAGCAAATGGTATTATGTAAGGCTAATCCAGGTGTGTATAGCATTTAAAAAGTCCCTTAAAGGGACATGAAACCCAATTTTTTTTCTTTTATGATTCAGATACAGAATACTATTTTAAACAACTTTCCAATTTACTTCTATTTAATTACTTAATTCTCTTGGTATCCTTTGTTGAAGAAACAGCAATGCACACGGGTGAGCCAATAACGTGAGGCATATATGTGCAGCTGCTAATCAGCCGCTTCTGACCCTACCTAGGTATACTTTTTGACAAAGGATTCCAAAAGAATAAAAACTTTGATAACAGAAGTAAATTGGAATGTTGTTTAAAATTGCATGCTCTGTGACTCATAAAAGATTTAATGGTTTTATGTCCCTTTAAACGTCTTAGTTTTGAGTAGAAACTGGATTGTCCCCACTCATATCAGTGGCCGAATCAAACTCCAACCTGCAAATCAGCTGGTTTAGGCAAATTGCAGCATTTTGAAACCCTGGGTTACAGATTTTGCTTTTTGGCTTTTTCAGGGATTGTGGGACAAAGTAAAATTTCAACATAAGGCAAGAGCTGTTTAAAGGGACAGTCAACTCCAAAAATGTTATTGTTTAAAAAGATAGACAATCCCTTTTATTGCCCATTCCCCAGTTTTGCATAACACTGTTATATTAATACACTTTTTACCTCTGTGATTACCTTGTATCTAAGCAGCTTTTAACAGCCCCCTGATCACATGGCTATTTATTGACTTGCATTTTAGCCAATGAGTGCAGTGTCAGCCACAACTCCTGGGAGAGAGCACAATGTTATCTATATGTCCCACATGAACTAGCCTTGCCTTGCTGTGAAAAGCAAATAAAAAAGCATATGATAAGAGGCTGTCTGTAGTGGCTTAGAATCCAACAGAAATGTTGAGGTTTAAATGTTAAAGTATATTAATATAACAATGTTGGTTGTGCAAAGCTGGGGAATGGGTAGTAAATCTTTATCTATCTATTCAACAATAACAATTTTGGTGTTGACTGTCCCTTTAATCTCCATTTTAAGATTTATTTTTTTGCTATAAATTTACCGGTTAGTGACAAATATAATTTCCTGAAATAGTTCCTTTAGCAATCACAGTGTAGAAGGCACGCATTTTTACTTGCTGCTGAAAAAGCTCAATTTTCTCAGGTAAATTACATGACAGGCAGGCGAAATAAAGTTTGTGTAAAAAAAAAAAAAAATAGTATGCTTTATGTGAATTTGATTGGCTAATGACCTTTTAAACTAGTGTTTCTGCAGAAAAACAATCTATAAACAAGATAACACTTTGTATAGATGAATTGTTTTCAACCATTGTGTGTGCCAAAGGCAAATTGGAGATTTGAATGTGGAATTAAAACATCTTCTTTTCTATTGTTTTAATTAAACTAAATTAGCTACACTTCACATCTCTTATAAATGGTTGTGCTATTAAAGTTTTTCACGTTGGAGTGACTTGTTAACATCACTGGTCTTAAGAAAAATGGCTATAAACATGGGCTAAGAAATGCTTTGTTTAATCTTTTTAATTCATTATTGCTTTTTTAGCCTTTGTATTGAGGAGATTAAACAGTGGCTAACTTACTGTCATGAGACATAAACAAATCATGGATTGATGGAACAAAATCCTGACTCACCCACTTACATCGTTTCATCCAGGACATTGCTATGGCACAGCAATAATTTGGGGGCATGCTGCTCTTTACAGGATTGAATGTGTGAGCATGTGGCTGTGTTTGGGGGTTGTATGTGTTTCCTTTTTACAGGCTACTAATTTGTCTCCCTAAACAATTACCTGTTAAACAGACTGCCAATCTAGCTGAAGCAAATGCATCTGAAGAGGATAAAATCAAAGCAATGATGACTCAATCTGGCCATGAATATGACCCTATCAAGTAAGTGTCTATGACTCACAATATCACCCTGGAACACGTTATTTTTATTTATAGTATATGAAATAAACCTATATTCCCTTTTAACATTTCTCAGCTATATGAAAAAACCTCTGGGCCCTCCGCCACCAACCTACACCTGTTTTCGATGTTTGAAACCTGGACATTACATTAAGAACTGCCCTACTAATGGGGTGAGTACTGCGTGTGGGGCACCCCCTATAAGCCCAACTTCACACTCTAGGCCAGCGGCCTTTCCTCTTAAAACAACTGCACAATGCTTGCCCCGTCCTGGTAGTGAATCTTCATGACCGTAGTCAATAGCGCAACTTAATACTCTAGGGCTGGGGTGGCAAAGCTATGGCAAAAGTGCTCAGGGTAGCACGCCCAACAGATTTATTGGCACTCCCATCTGGCCTACCGCCATACTGCTTAGTTTAATTGGCTGCAATAGTAATTATTTCTCTTGTGAATTCATGCTATATATCGGCAAATACACTTTAATAGTTGTGTGTGTGTGTGTGTGTATGTACATATATATATATATATATATATATATATATATATATACATATACACACACACACACAACAATAACATTTAATATTTTTTAATGTAGCTTTATAAAAATAAAAAACCTTAGCTGGTGCTATCTTCTCTTGCAGTACTTACTAACTGTAAGCACCTAATGTGACCAGTGTGTCTAGACAGCCTTTGTCTTCTGTTGCTGAACTTTAAAGAACAGCTGTATAGCTATGAGTGTTCGTTTCTTTTAGAGTAATGTCTTACAGAAACTGGTGTCATCTCAGCAGAGCGCAAATAACTGGCCTAAAAGATGTCACAGTTTATAAGTTAGCTGATAAATAGGGAGTTGTGTCAAAGCTTTTTGTTTGTGGACAAATAAGGAATAGGATAAAGAGATAAATGAATAAGAATATTAGGTCGATTAGAATATAGGTTCGGAAGAACATAGTGAGCCGTTAAAACAGTGTTTCGTCTTCCCAACTGAGATTAAAGGGACACTGAACCCAATTTTTTTCTTTCATGATTCAGATAGAGCATGCAATTTTAAGCAACTTTCTAATTTACTCCTATTTTTCTTCATTCTCTTGCTATCTTTATTTGAGCAAGAATGTAAGTTTAGAAGCCGGCCCATTTTTAGTTCACAACCTGGGTTGTCCTTGCTGATTGGACAGCACCAATAAACAAGTGCTGCCCTGGGTCTGAACCAAACATTTGCTGGCTCCTTAGCTTAGATGCCTTCTTTTTCAAATAATGGTAGCAAGATAACGAAGAAATTAATAGGAGTAAATTAGAAAGTTGCTTAAAATTGCATGCTCTTTCTAAATCATGAAAGAAAAACATCGGGTTTAGTGTCCCTTTAAGGAAATGACTGGCTGGGCATAACTTTAACATATTTAATTCTGTGTTTTTGCTCCTTTCATGATAATCTTCCATAGTCCTAGCTTAGACTTTCTGAACGATTGTTGAACTGTCTTGCTCCTTAGTAGGTGCATGGTTTAGACCAGTATCACATTTTGTTTGTCAGTTGTTTATAATTACTTTCCAAAATCCTGAACATTCAAACGTAACAATTTAATTCATTTTGCAGGACAAAAGCTTTGAATCTGTTCCCAGGATAAAGAAAAGCACTGGTATCCCTCGTAGCTTTATGGTAGAGGTTGAAGATCCGAGTATGAAAGGAGCAATGCTTACAAACACTGGAAAATATGCCATACCAACTATTGATGCGTAAGTAGCTTGTATAATTGAGCCAATCATGCCACACTAGTCAAACATCTTAACCAATGATCTTTCTATCCTATTGTAGAGTGGCCTATGCCATGGGGAAAAAGGAGAAGCCACCTTTTCTTCCTAAAGATCAGTCATCGTCTTCTGAAGATGAAGACCCTATTCCTGATGAGCTTCTATGTCTTATTTGCAAAGATATGATGAGCGATGCAGTGGTTATACCCTGCTGCGGAAATAGTTACTGTGACGAATGTAAGTTGTACAGAGTGGGAAAGTTCTTGTTTAAAATAGCCTTTGTCTACAAACGGTTAAATCAAACTGACTTTTTTATATATATATTTCAGGCAAAAGCATTTGTCCTCATTCCTTTTGCCCTATTAAAAGAAAAATTCCAGAAAATATATTAAAATAAAAAGGAGACCATGACAGAACCTATTACGTTATTATCATAGTTTTTCGTCCCAAGGGAGATTGGAAAAATATCCATCCACATACTTGTCTGTTGCCTCCCATGTGAATGACAGTTTGGTCTAAGGTCATGTTTTAGGCCATGCTGGAAGTCCCTTTATTTGTCTGAAGCGTTCACCGCACTGAGCACCTCAGGCAGCCCACGGTAGAATGCTATTTTCATCTAAAGGGGAGGAGAGTCCACGGCTTCATTCATTACTGTTGGGGAATTAAGAACCTGGCCACTAGGAGGAGGTAAAGACACCCCAGCCAAAGGCTTAAATACCTCCCCCACTTCCCTCACCCCCCAGTCATTCTTTGCCTTTCGTCACTGGAGGATGGCAGAGAAGTGCTGAGGATTCGGAGTAGTCTCTTATGGAGGGTAGTACTCTTCGCAGTGGGACTGGAGTTTTATGTAGTTCTGTCAGCCTCTCAGTGAGAGCCTGGGCGAAAGTTAGAGTCTGGAGATGCAGGGAGAGTCTTTCTGCGAAACCATCCCGACTCATATTAACCGCTCCAAAAGCAATCAGCGTTGACCAGTTTCGCTGCCTGCTTTCTGCACTCAAGTCCATGTCAGGAGCGAGGCCACTAACCTGTCACACTTAAAGGGCCATGTTCCTGTTCCACCGCGTAGATTCTGGTAAGATGGTTTCATTTTTTTATTCATAATGATAACACCTTTTATCTTTAAAGAATTGAGGGTTCATTTTCCTGGAAAGGGGATTATTGAACAGGGGGGGTTATACGTATTGTTTGTGTCATTGCTGTGTTATGTGCGAGATGAGGCTCTGGCAATGTGTGGAATTTTCAGGTTACTGGCAGGAGTATTGGGCGGTCCTTTTTGGTGCGTTTTCTCCTTAGTGCAGGGGCGGTCCTGCCAGGCATTCCATGTGACCGGGTGTACCTATCTCTCTCCCTCTGTTGATCAGCGGCGCAGGAGACAAAACTGAGTGCCCCCGGCCATTTTAGGTATAAAGTTAAGCTAGTCCGTTATAAAAGCGCAAGCTATGGAGGACTCTGACGCATTAGAGGGTTCTCTCTCTTTAAGTCTCATTCCTGTGTTTATTGTGAGGAGGTTCTGGTAGATCTGCTCAACTATGTTCCACATGCCTTGATAAAGTTAAGACATCTAAATGTAAACGGATGTCTAGTACTACTGAGCTGTCCACCTCTGAGGGTTCCTCGTCCCATGAGGTGCGTTTTCTGCATTCATCTCCAATTGCACATGGAGCGTCCTGGGGTCCAATCACTTCTTCGGGAGAGATTCGTTGGCAGTCAGACTTTGCGGACCAACTGGAATCAGCGGTTTCTAAAGTGATCCATGCCTTTCCATGTTCTGCTAAGTGCAAGCGTAGGGTGTACCATGGCTGCCCGACCCAGGGGTTGTCTACGCCGATGGAAATCCCAGAGACATTATACGATGACAAGGCCTACTCCGACTCTTCGGAGGAGGCCCCTTCTGGGTCGGAGACCGTGTCGTCTAAACCTCCGGCTTCGGAGGAGCCTGATTTTAGGTTTAGGATGGAGAATTTGCGCTTTTTGCTGAAGCAGGTGCTTGCTACTCTGGAGGTTCTGGAGCCTAAGATTCCGGAGGAACCTTCAATTCCTAAGCTAGATAAGGTATACGAGGACAGGGTAGTACCTCAGACTTTGCTGTTAAGATGGCTAATATTATTAAGAATGAATGGGAGCGATTAGGTTATTCCTTTTCCCCTTCCTTTAAGAAACTGTTCCCCGTTCCGGACTCTCAGCTTGAGCTGTGGGGTACCGTCCCTAAGGTGGATGGTGCTATCTCTACCCTTGCGAAGCGGACAACTATTCCCCTCGAGGATAGTTCGTCGTTTAAAGAACCCATGGATAAAAAGCTGGAAAACATGTTAAGAAAGATGTTTCAGCACACAAGGTTTGTTTTTCAGCCTGCAGCGGCCGTTGCAGTGGTTGCTGGAGCTGCAACATATTGGTGTGAATCCCTGTGTGAAATGGTCAAAGGGGAGACTTCTATCGACAAGATACAGGATAAGATTAAGGCGCTGAAGATCGCCAATTCTTTCATCTGTGAAGCCAATATGCAAAGTATTCGCCTGAACGCTAAGGTGTCAGGTTTTTCCGTTTTAGCTCACAGGGCTCTGTGGCTAAAGTCTTGGTCTGCAGACATGACCTCTAAGTCGAGGATGTTGTCCCTGCCTTTTCAAGGAAAGATTATGTTTGGTCCAGTATTGGATTTGATCATATCCACGGTTACGGGAGGCAAGGGAGCTTTCCTAACGCAGGATAAGAAGGCTTAAGCCTAAGGGATCTACTTTTCGTCCCTTTCATGCGGACAAGGCGCAGCGCCAGCAGCCCGCCGTGAAAGCGGACCAGTCCAAGGGAACTTGGAAGCCGGCTCAATCTTGGAACAAGTCTAAGCAGAGCAAGAAGCCCGCCTAGACGAAATCGGCATGAAGGGGCAACCCCCGACCGGTCTCTGGACCAAGAAGGGGGCAGATTATCTCTCTTCTCAGAAGCCTGGTTGCAGGACGTTCAGGACCCTTGGGTTCTGGAAGTGGTCACCCAGGGTTACAGGATAGGGTTCAAATCCCATCCGCCCAGGGGCAGATTCCTCCTGTCAAACCTGTCTTCAAGACAAGAAAAGAGAGAGGCCTTTCTAGAGAGTGTGAGAGATCTCGCCTCTCTAGGCGTGATTGTACCAGTACCCCATGCAGAATGGGGTCTAGGGTACTATTCCAGTCTTTTTGTGGTTCCAAAGGAGGAGGGCACGTTCCACCCGATTCTGGACCTAAAGTGTTTAAACAAGTTTCTGAGTGTTCTATCGTTCAAAATGGAAATGATCAGATCTATCCTGCCCCTAGTTCAAGAGGGACAGTTCAAGACGACTAAAGACTTGAAGGACGCTTACCTTCATGTGCCAATTCACAGGGACCACTTCAAGTTCCTAAGATTTTCTGGACCAACACTTCCAGTTTGTGGCCCTTCCTTTTGGTCTGGCGACGACCCCGAGAGTCTTCACGAAAGTTCTGGGGACGCTGCTTGCAGTGGTCAGATCCAGAGGCATTGGACGACATCCTAGTCGAGTCACTGTCGCTCAGTCTCGCAGAGGATCATTCAAGGGCTCTTCTTCTTTTGCTCCAATCTTATGGTTGGAAGATCAACTCAGGAAAGAGTTCCCTGGTTCCCAGCAACAGGGTGGAGTTCCTGGGCACAATAATAGACTCTATGTCCATGAAAATATTTCTCACAGACCATCAACGCAGGTAGATTGCGTCCACCTGTCTTTCCCTTCATTCCTCCTCAAGCCCCTCAGTGGCTCAGTGTCTCAGTGTATGGAGGTGATCGGGCTCATGGTTTCAAGCATAGACGTCATCCCATTCACCAGGTTCCTTCTCAGACCTCTTCAATTGTGCATGTTGAGACAGTGGAACGGCGATCATTCAGCTCTATCACTGCAGATATCCATGGATGCTCGGACTCAGATCTTCCCCTCTTGGTGGATCCGTCCAGAGCAACTGTCCATGGGGACATCCTTCTTGAGACCGTCCTGGGAGATTGTGACCACGGACGCCAGTCTGGCATGATGGGGGGCTGTTTGGGGTGCCAGCATGGCACAAGGTAAGTGGCCCGGGAGGAGTCTCTCCTTCCGATAAATATTCTGGAACTCCGAGCAATCTACAATGCTCTGAAGGCATGGCCTTCTCTGGGGTCATTCAGCTTCATCAGATTCCAGACTGACAACATTACCTCGGTGGCTTACATCAACCATCAGGGGGGTACGAGGAGCTCCCTAGCAATGAGGGAGGTGTGTCGGATCTTGGAGTGTGCGGAGTCCCACAGCTGCTCGCTCTCAGCGATTCACATTCCAGGTGTGGACAACTGGGAAGCGGACTTTCTCAGCAGACTATCCTTCCATCCGAGGGAATGGTCTCTTAACCCCAAGGTGTTTGCAGAGATTTGTCTCAGATGGGAAACGCCGGAGATATATCTCATGGCGTCCAGACTCCTATGCTGATACGGGTCGAGGTCCAGGGATCCCCAGGCAGAGCTGATTGATGCCTTAGCGGTACCTTGGGAGTTCAGCCTAGCTTACATTTTTCCATTGTTACAACTTCTACCTTGTGTAGTGGCACGCATCAAACAGCAGTGAGCTTCGGCCATTCTGATTGCTCCATTGTGGCCGCGGAGGACGTGGTTTGCGGATCTGGTGGGGATATCATCCTCTCCGCTGTGGAGGTTACCCTGTCGCAGGGATCTGCGGGAACAGAGCCCTTTTCAACATCGGAATCTAGATTCTCTGAGGCTGACTGTGTGGAGATTGAAGTCTAGTCTTGGCCAAGAGAGGCTTTTCTCAAAGTGTGATTGATACTCTAATTCAGGCAAGGAAGCCAGTCACTCGTCGCATCTACCATAAGGTGTGGAGGACCTACTTGTCCTGGCATGAGAAGCATGGATATCCTTGGCACAAGGTGAAGGTATCCAGGATTCTGTCCTTTCTCCAAGACAGTTTGGAGAAGGGTCTTGCCGGCAGTTCCTTAAAGGGACAAATTTTTCGGCATTATCAGTCTTGTTGCATAGGAGGCTCGCTGAGCTCCCTTACATTCAATCTTTTGTTATGGCTCTGTCTAGAATTAGGTCTGTCTTTAGACAGTCTGCTCCTCCATGGAGCTTAAACTCGGTCCTTAGGGTATTGCAGAAGGTTCCGTTTGAGCCTATGCATTCCGTTGACATTAAGATTCTGTCCTGGAAGGTTCTCTTCCTGTTGGCTATTGCATCGGCACGCAGAGTATCTGAACTGGCTGCCTTGCAATGTGAGCATCCTTATCTGGTTTTTCATACGGATAAGGCTGTACTTCGCACTGGTTTGGGGTTTCTTCCCAAGGTGTCTAACCGTAACATCAATAAGGAAATAGTTGTTCCTTCTTTGTGTCCTAACCCTTATTCTTCTAAGGAGAGGTTACTTCATAACCTGGATGTGGTTCGTGCCTTAAAGTTCTATCTTCAGGCTACGAAGGATTTCAGACAGTCTACATCTTGCTACCTGGTCCTCCTTACACACTTTTACAAAGTTTTTACAAGTTTTACGTTTTTGCTTCTGCGGAAGCTGTTTTTGTGGGAGAGGTTTTGCAGGCTGTGGTGCCCTCAGATTAGGGTCCACCTTCTACCCTCCCGGTTTCATCAGTGTCCTCTAGAGCTTGGGTATATGTTCCCAACAGTAATGAATGAAGCCGTGGACTCTCCTCCCCTTTAGATGGAAAATATAAATTATGCTTACCTGATAATTTCATTTCCATCGAGGGGAGGAGAGTCCACGGCTCCTGCCCATAGCTCTGATAGGCGGAACTAAATTTAATTTATCTTCTGGCACCATTTATACCCTGATATTTCTCCTACTGTTCCTTGTTCCCTCGGCAGAATGACTAGGGGATGAGGGAAGTGGGGGAGGTATTTAAGCTTTTGGCTGGGGTGTCTTTTCCTCCTCCGGGTGGCCAGGTTCGTAATTCCCAACAGTAATGAATGAAGCTGTGGACTCTCCTCCCCTCGATGGAAATTAAATTATCAGGTAAGCATAATTTATGTTTCTTTCATGTAATTAGCAAGAGTCCATGAGCTAGTGACGTATGGGATATACATTCCTACCAGGAGGGGCAAAGTTTCCCAAACCTCAAAATGCCTATAAATACACCCCTCACCACACCCACAAATCAGTTTTACAAACTTTGCCTCCTGTGGAGGTGGTGAAGTAAGTTTGTGCTAGATTCTACGTTGATATGCGCTCTGCAGCAGGTTGGAGCCCGGTTTTCCTCTCAGCGTGCAGTGAATGTCAGAGGGATGTGAAGAGAGTATTGCCTATTTGAATTCAATGATCTCCTTCTACGGGGTCTATTTCATAGGTTCTCTGTTATCGGTCGTAGAGATTCATCTCTTACCTCCCTTTTCAGATCGACGATATACTCTTATATATACCATTACCTCTACTGATTCTCGTTTCAGTACTGGTTTGGCTTTCTACTACATGTAGATGAGTGTCCTGGGGTAAGTAAGTCTTATTTTTGTGACACTCTAACCTATGGTTGGGCACTTTTATATAAAGTTCTAAATATTTGTGTTTAAACATTTATTTGCCTTGATTCAGGATGTTCAATATTCCTTATTTCAGACAATCAGTTTCATTATTTGGGATAATGCATTTGAATAATCAATTTTTTTCTTACCTTAAAATTTGACTTTTTTCCCTGTGGGCTGTTAGGCTGGCGGGGGCTGAAAATGCTTCATTTCTCCAACATTGGTGTGTCCGGTCCACGGCGTCATCCTTACTTGTGGGATATTCTCTTCCCCAACAGGAAATGGCAAAGAGTCCCAGCAAAGCTGGTCACATGATCCCTCCTAGGCTCCGCCCACCCCAGTCATTCTCTTTGCCGTTGCACAGGCAACATCTCCACGGAGATGGTTAAGAGTTTTTTGGTGTTTAAATGTAGTTTTTATTCTTCTATCAAGTGTTTGTTATTTTAAAATAGTGCTGGTATGTACTATTTACTCTGAAACAGAAAAGGATGAAGATTTCTGTTTGTAAGAGGAAGATGATTTTAGCAGACAATAACTAAAATCGGTTGCTGTTTCCACATAGGACTGTTGAGATGAAGTAACTTCAGTTGGGGGAAACAGTTAGCAGACTTTTCTGCTTAAGGTATGACTAGCCATATTTCTAACAAGACTGTGTAATGCTGGAAGGCTGTCATTTCCCCTCATGGGGACCGGTAAGCCATTTTCTTAGTCAAAAACAAACAGAATAAAGGGCTTATTATGGGCTAAAATACTGGTAGACATTTTTATGGGCTAAATCGATTGCTTTATTTGTGCATATTATTCAGATTTAGGCTAATAATTGGCATTTATAATCTTGGGGAACGTTTATAAAACGGCAGGCACTGTATTGGACACCTTTTTCAGTCAGGGGGCCTTTCTAGTCATAGACTGAGCCTCATTTTCGCGCCATTAATGCGCAGTTGTTTTCTCCTGTTAAGTGTGGTCAGTCCACGGGTCATCATTACTTCTGGGATATTATCTCCTCCCCTACAGGAAGTGCAAGAGGATTCACCCAGCAGAGCTGCTATATAGCTCCTCCCCCCTACGTCACCTCCAGTCATTCTCTTGCACCCAACGAATAGATAGGATGTGTGAGAGGACTGTGGTGATTTAATTAGTTTATTACCTTCAATCAAAAGTTTGTTATTTTATAATAGCACCGGAGTGTGTTATTCATTCTCTGGTAGAATTTGAAGAAGAATCTACCTGAGTTTTTTTCTATGATTTTAGCCGGAGTAGTTAAGATCATATTGCTGTTTCTCGGCCATCTGAGGAGAGGTAAACTTCAGATCAGGGGACAGCGGGCAGATTAATCTGCAAAGAGGTATGTAGCAGTTTGTTATTTTCTGACATGGAATTGATGAGAAAATCCTGCCATACCGTTATAATGTAAACTCAGCCTTAAATGCAGTAGATGTAGCTGGTATCAGGCTGTCATGTATGTATATTTTACACTTCAGTATTCTGGGGAATGGTACTTCACTGGATTTATACTGTATGCATAGACTTAACCTAATTTGCAGGGACTTGCAATAGGTTTTAAATAACAATTAATTTATTGAGGTTAAACGTTTTTTTGCTGGCATGTAAAAATGTTTATTTCTCTGAGGTACTGGGTGAAAAAATGTTTTGGGCACTATTTTTTCCACTTGGCAATAGTTTTGTTTAAATTAAAGCAGTTCACTGATCTCTCTCACTGTTATGTGTGAGGGGGAGGGGCCATTTTTGGCGCTTTTACTACGCATCAAAAAACTCAGTCAGAGGTTCATTTTCTTCCTGCATGATCCGGTTCATCTCTACAGAACTCAGGGATCTCCAAAGCCTTTTTTGAGGGAGGTAATCATCACAGCAGAGCTGTGAAGAGTGTAGTTGACTGTGATAAAAAACGTTTATTTGTGTATTTTTTCTGCTGCCAGGGTTAGTTATCCTTTGCTAATGGGAACAATCCTTTGCTAAAATTGTATATTTCTTACAAAGATTTGATGCTATAACTTAATTATTTTCAACTGTCATAATTTTTTCTGTGCTTCTTATAGGCACAGTTCGTTTTCATATTATTGTAAATTACTTGAAAAAGCATTTCCAAGTTGCTAGTTAATTGCTAGTGTGTTAAACATGTCTGATTCAGAGGAAGATACATGTGCTATATGTGCTAATGCCAAAGTGGAGCCCAATAGAAATTTATGTACTAACTGTATTGATGCTACTTTAAATAAAAGTCAATCTGTACAAATTGAACATATTTCACCAGACAACGAGGGGAGAGTTATGCCGACTAACTCGCCTCACGTGTCAGTACCTGCATCTCCCGCTCGGGAGGTGCGTGATATTGTAGCGCCGAGTACATCGGGGCGGCCATTTCAAATCACATTACAGGATATGGCTACTGTTATGACTGAAGTTTTGGCTAAATTACCAGAACTTAGAGGCAAGCGTGATCACTCTGGGGTGAGAACAGAGTGCGCTGATAATATTAGGGCCATGTCAGACACTGCGTCACAGGCGGCAGAACATGAGGACGGAGAACTTCATTCTGTGGGTGACGGTTCTGATCCAAACAGACTGGATTCAGATATTTCACATTTTAAATTTAAGCTGGAAAACCTCCGTGTATTACTAGGGGAGGTGTTAGCGGCTCTGAATGATTGTAACACAGTTGCAATACCAGAGAAAATGTGTAGGTTGGATAAATATTTTGCGGTACCGGCGTGTACTGATGTTTTTCCTATACCTAAGAGACTGAAATTGTTACTAAGGAGTGGGATAGGCCCGGTGTGCCGTTCTCACCTCCTCCGATATTTAGAAAAATGTTTCCAATAGACGCCACCACACGGGACTTATGGCAAACGGTCCCTAAGGTGGAGGGAGCAGTTTCTACTTTAGCTAAGCGTACCACTATCCCGGTGGAGGATAGCTGTGCCTTTTCAGATCCAGAACTTAGAGGCAAGCGTGATCACTCTGGGGTGAGAACAGAGTGCGCTGATAATATTAGGGCCATGTCAGACACTGCGTCACAGGCGGCAGAACATGAGGACGGAGAACTTCATTCTGTGGGTGACGGTTCTGATCCAAACAGACTGGATTCAGATATTTCACATTTTAAATTTAAGCTGGAAAACCTCCGTGTATTACTAGGGGAGGTGTTAGCGGCTCTGAATGATTGTAACACAGTTGCAATACCAGAGAAAATGTGTAGGTTGGATAAATATTTTGCGGTACCGGCGTGTACTGATGTTTTTCCTATACCTAAGAGACTGAAATTGTTACTAAGGAGTGGGATAGGCCCGGTGTGCCGTTCTCACCTCCTCCGATATTTAGAAAAATGTTTCCAATAGACGCCACCACACGGGACTTATGGCAAACGGTCCCTAAGGTGGAGGGAGCAGTTTCTACTTTAGCTAAGCGTACCACTATCCCGGTGGAGGATAGCTGTGCCTTTTCAGATCCAATGGATAAAAAATTAGAGGGTTACCTTAAGAAAATGTTTGTTCAACAAGGTTTTATATTGCAACCTCTTGCATGTATTGCGCCTGTCACGGCTGCAGCAGCATTTTGGTTTGAGTCTCTGGAAGAGACACTTGAATCATCTACACTAGATGAGATTACACTCAAACTTAGAACCCTTAAGTTAGCTAACTCATTTATTTCAGATGCCGTAGTACATTTAACTAAACTTACGGCTAAGAATTCCGGATTTGCCATTCAGGCACGCAGAGCGCTGTGGCTAAAATCCTGGTCAGCTGATGTTACTTCTAAATCTAAATTGCTTAATATACCTTTCAAAGGGCAGACCTTATTCGGGCCCGGTTTGAAGGAGATTATCTCTGACATTACAGGAGGTAAAGGCCATGCCCTGCCTCAGGACAAAGCCAAACCTAGGGCTAGACAGTCTAATTTTCGTTCCTTTCGTAATTTTAAAGCAGGAACAGCATCAACTTCCTCTGCACCAAAACAGGAAGGAGCTGTTGCTCGCTACAGACAAGGCTGGAAACCTAACCAGTCCTGGAACAAGGGCAAGCAGGCCAGGAAACCTGCTGCTGCCCCTAAGACAGCATGAATCGAGGGCCCCCGATCCGGGACCGGATCTAGTAGGGGGCAGACTTTCTCTCTTCGCCCAGGCTTGGGCAAGAGATGTTCAGGATCCCTGGGCGTTAGAGATCATATCTCAGGGATACCTTCTGGACTTCAAATCCTCTCCCCCAAGAGGGAGATTTCATCTGTCAAGGTTGTCAACAAACCAAATAAAGAAAGAAGCGTTCCTACGCTGCGTACAAGATCTTTTATTAATGGGAGTGATCCATCCAGTTCCGCGGTCGGAACAAGGACAAGGGTTTTACTCAAATCTGTTTGTAGTTCCCAAAAAAGAGGGAACTTTCAGGCCAATCCTGGATTTAAAGATCCTAAACAAATTCCTAAGAGTTCCATCGTTCAAGATGGAAACGATTCGAACAATTTTGCCCATGATCCAAGAAGGTCAGTACATGAACACAGTGGATTTAAAGGATGCTTACCTTCACATACCGATTCACAGAAATCATTACCGGTATCTAAGGTTTGCCTTTCTAGACAGGCATTACCAGTTTGTAGCTCTTCCATTCGGATTGGCTACAGCTCCAAGAATCTTCACAAAGGTTCTGGGTACTCTTCTGGCGGTACTAAGACCGCGAGGAATTTCGGTAGCTCCGTACCTAGACGACATTCTGATACAAGCTTCAAGCTTTCAAACTGCCAAGTCTCATACAGAGTTAGTACTGGCATTTCTAAGGTCGCATGGATGGAAGGTGAACGAAAAGAAGAGTTCTCTCTTTCCACTCACAAGAGTTCCCTTCTTGGGGACTCTGATAGATTCTGTAGAAATGAAGATTTACCTGACAGAAGACAGGTTAACAAAGCTTCAAAATGCATGCCGGGTCCTTCATTCCATTCAACACCCGTCAGTAGCTCAATGCATGGAGGTGATCGGCTTAATGGTAGCGGCAATGGACATAGTACCTTTTGCACGCCTACATCTCAGACCGCTGCAATTGTGCATGCTAAGTCAGTGGAATGGGGATTACTCAGATTTGTCCCCCACTCTGAATCTGAATCAAGAGACCAGAAATTCTCTTCTATGGTGGCTTTATCGGCCACACCTGTCCAGGGGAATGCCATTCAGCAGGCCAGACTGGACAATTGTAACAACAGACGCCAGCCTTCTAGGTTGGGGTGCTGTCTGGAATTCTCTGAAGGCTCAGGGACTATGGAATCAGGAGGAGAGTCTCCTTCCAATAAACATTCTGGAATTGAGAGCAGTTCTCAATGCCCTTCTGGCTTGGCCCCAGTTAACAACTCGGGGGTTCATCAGGTTTCAGTCGGACAACATCACGACTGTAGCTTACATCAACCATCAGGGAGGGACAAGAAGCTCCCTAGCAATGATGGAAGTATCAAAGATAATTCGCTGGGCAGAGTCTCACTCTTGCCACCTGTCTGCAATCCACATCCCGGGAGTGGAGAACTGGGAGGCGGATTTCTTAAGTCGTCAGACTTTTCATCCGGGGGAGTGGGAACTTCATCCGGAGGTCTTTGCCCAGATACTTCGACGTTGGGGCAAACCAGAGATAGATCTCATGGCGTCTCGTCAGAACGCCAAGCTTCCTCGCTACGGGTCCAGATCCAGGGATCCGGGAGCGGTTCTGATAGATGCTTTGACAGCACCTTGGACCTTCGGGATGGCTTATGTGTTTCCACCCTTCCCGATGCTTCCTCGATTGATTGCCAGAATCAAACAGGAGAGAGCATCAGTGATTCTAATAGCACCTGCATGGCCACGCAGGACTTGGTATGCAGATCTAGTGGACATGTCATCCTGTCCGCCTTGGTCTCTACCTCTGAAACAGGACCTTCTGAAACAGGGTCCATTCAAACATCAAAATCTAACTTCTCTGAAGCTGACTGCTTGGAAATTGAACGCTTGATTTTATCAAAACGTGGTTTTTCTGAGTCAGTTATTGATACCTTAATACAGGCTAGGAAGCCTGTTACCAGAAGGATTTACCATAAAATATGGCGTAAATACTTATATTGGTGCGAATCCAAGAGTTACTCATGGAGTAAGGTTAGGATTCCAAGGATATTGTCTTTTCTACAAGAAGGTTTAGAAAAGGGGTTATCTGCTAGTTCTTTAAAGGGACAGATTTCAGCTCTGTCCATTCTTTTACACAAACGTCTGTCAGAAGTTCCGGACGTTCAAGCTTTTTGTCAGGCTTTAGCTAGGATCAAGCCTGTGTTTAAAACTGTTGCTCCGCCATGGAGTTTGAACTTAGTTCTTAATGTTTTACAGGGTGTTCCGTTTGAACCTCTTCATTCCATTGATATCAAGTTGTTATCTTGGAAAGTTCTGTTTTTAATGGCTATTTCCTCGGCTCGAAGAGTTTCTGAGTTATCTGCCTTACATTGTGATTCTCCTTATCTGATTTTTCATTCAGACAAGGTAGTTCTGCGTACTAAACCTGGGTTCCTACCTAAGGTGGTCACTAACAGGAATATCAATCAAGAGATTGTTGTTCCATCTTTGTGTCCTAATCCTTCCTCGAAGAAGGAACGTCTGCTACACAATCTAGATGTAGTCCGTGCCCTGCAATTTTATCTACAGGCAACTAAGGATTTTCGTCTAACGTCTTCCCTGTTTGTCGTTTATTCTGGTCAGAGGAGAGGTCAAAAAGCTTCGGCTACCTCTCTCTCTTTTTGGCTTCGTAGCATAATACGATTAGCCTATGAGACTGCTGGACAGCAGCCTCCTGAAAGAATTACAGCTCATTCTACTAGAGCTGTGGCTTCCACTTGGGCCTTTAAGAATGAGGCTTCTGTTGAACAGATTTGCAAGGCTGCAACTTGGTCTTCTCTTCATACTTTTTCCAAATTTTACAAATTTGACACTTTTGCTTCTTCGGAGGCTGTTTTTGGGAGAAAGGTTCTTCAGGCAGTGGTTCCCTCCGTATAAAGAGCCTGCCTGTCCCTCCCGTCATCCGTGTACTTTTGCTTTGGTATTGGTATCCCAGAAGTAATGATGACCCGTGGACTGACCACACTTAACAGGAGAAAACAAAATTTATGCTTACCTGATAAATTCATTTCTCCTGTAGTGTGGTCAGTCCACGGCCCGCCCTGTTTTTTATGGCAGGCTAAAAAAATTTTTGGATTATACTCCAGTCACCACTACACCCTTCGGCTTCTCCTTTCTCGTTGGTCCTTTGGTCGAATGACTGGAGGTGACGTAGGGGGGAGGAGCTATATAGCAGCTCTGCTGGGTGAATCCTCTTGCACTTCCTGTAGGGGAGGAGATAATATCCCAGAAGTAATAATGACCCGTGGACTGACCACACTACAGGAGAAATGAATTTATCAGGTAAGCATAAATTTTGTTTTTTGAGAGCAGGGCATGCAGATGCATGTGTGAGGATCTAAGAATCTCTGAAAAAGCTTTTAGAAGGCGTCATTTGATATCGTATTCCCCTCAGGGCTTGGTTGGGTCTTAGCAAAGACTATATCTGGGACTGTATAGGGGTTAAATTGAAAAACGGCTCCGGTTCCGTTATTTTAAGGGTTAAAGCTCTGAAATTTGGTGTGCAATACTTTTAAGGCTTTAAGACACTGTGGTGAAATTTCCTTCATACTTTTTCACATATTCAGTAATAGTGTTTTCTGTTTGAAATTTAAAGTGACAGTAACGGTTTTATTTTAAAACGTTTTTTGTGCTTTGTTGACAAGTTTAAGCCTGTTTAACATGTCTGTACCTTCAGATAAGCTATGTTCTATATGTATGAAAGCCAATGTGTCTCCCGATTTAAATTTATGTGATAATTGTGCCATAGCGTCCAAACAAAGTAAGGACAGTACTGCCACAAATAATGATATTGCCCAAGATGATTCCTCAAATGAGGGGAGTAAACATGATAGTACATCATCTCCTACTGTGTCTACACCAGTTTTGCCCATGCAGGAGGCCCCTAGTACATCTAGTGCGCCAATACTTATTACCATGCAACAATTAACGGCTGTAATGGATAACTCCATAGCAAATCTTTTATCCAAAATGCCTACTTATCAGAGAAAGCGCGATTGCTCTGTTTTAAACACTGAAGAGCAAGAGGACGCTGATGATAATTGTTCTGTCATACCCTCACACCAATCTGAAGGGGCCATGAGGGAGGTTTTGTCTGAGGGAGAAATTTCAGATTCAGGAAAAATTTCTCATCAAGCTGAACCTGATGTTGTGACATTTAAATTTAAATTAGAACATCTCCGCGTACTGCTTAAGGAGGTGTTATCTACTCTGGATGATTGTGACAATTTGGTCATTCCAGAGAAATTATGCAAGATGGACAGGTTCCTAGAGGTTCCGGTGCCCCCCAACGTTTTTCCTATACCCAAGCGGGTGGTGGACATAGTAAATAAAGAGTGGGAAAAGCCCGGCATACCTTTTGTTCCTCCCCCTATATTTAAGAAATTATTTCCTATGGTCGACCCCAGAAAGGACTTATGGCAGACAGTCCCCAAGGTCGAGGGGGCAGTTTCTACTCTAAACAAACGCACTACTATTCCTATCGAAGATAGTTGTGCTTTCAAAGATCCTATGGATAAAAAATTGGAAGGTTTGCTTAAAAAGATTTTTGTACAGCAAGGCTACCTTCTACAACCAATTTCATGCATTGTTCCTGTCACTACGGCAGCGTGGTTCTGGTTCGAGGAACTAGAAAAGTCGCTCAGTAGAGAAACTCCATATGAGGAGGTTATGGACAGAGTTCACACACTTAAATTGGCTAACTCTTTTATTTTAGATGCCGCTTTGCAATTAGCAAAATTAGCGGCGAAAAATTCAGGGTTTGCTATCGTGGCGCGCAGAGCGCTTTGGCTAAAGTCTTGGTCAGTGGATGTGTCATCCAAGACAAAATTGCTTAACATTCCTTTCAAAGGTAAAACTTTATTTGGACCTGATTTGAAAGAGATTATTTCAGACATCACTGGGGGAAAGGGCCACGCCCTTCCACAGGATAGGTCTTTTAAGGCTAAAAATAAACCTAATTTTCGTCCCTTTCGCAGAAATGGACCAGCCTCTATTTCTGCATCCTCTAAGCAAGAGGGTAATGCCTCACAACCCAAACCAGCCTGGAAACCAATGCAAGGCTGGAACAAGGGTAAGCAGGCCAAGAAGCCTGCCACTGCTAACAAAACAGCATGAAGGAGTAGCCCCCGATCCGGGACCGGATCTGGTGGGGGGCAGACTTTCTCTCTTTGCTCAGGCTTGGGCAAGAGATGTTCAGGATCCTTGGGCGCTAGAAATAGTTTCTCAAGGTTATCTCCTGGAATTCAAGGAACTACCCCCAAGGGGAAGGTTCCACAAGTCTCACTTATCCTCAAACCAAATAAAGAGACAGGCATTCTTACATTGTGTAGAAGACCTGTTAAAGATAGGAGTGATACACCCAGTTCCAATAAAGGAACAAGGAATGGGATTTTATTCCAATCTGTTCGTAGTTCCCAAAAAAGAGGGAACGTTCAGACCAATTTTGGATTTGAAGATCCTAAACAAATTTCTCAGGGTACTATCGTTCAAAATGGAAACCATTCGAACGATTCTACCCACCATCCAGGAAAGTCAATTTATGACTACCGTGGATCTAAAGGATGCGTACCTACATATCCCTATCCACAAGGAACATCATCAGTTCCTAAGGTTCGCTTTTCTGGACAAACATTACCAGTTTGTGGCTCTTCCATTCGGATTAGCCACTGCTCCAAGGATTTTCACAAGGGTGCTAGGGTCCCTTCTAGCGGTTCTAAGACCAAGGGGCATTGCAGTAGTACCTTACTTGGACGACATTCTAATACAAGCGTCGTCCCTGTCAAAGGCAAAGGCTCATACGGACATCGTTCTAGCCTTTCTCACATCTCACGGATGGAAGGTGAACAAAGAAAAGAGTTCTCTGTCTCCGTCAACAAGAGTTCCCTTCTTGGGAACAATAATAGATTCCTTAGAAATTAGGATTTTTCTGACAGAGGTCAGAAAATCAAAACTTGTAAGCTCTTGTCAAGTGCTTCATTCTGTTCCTCGTCCTTCCATAGCGCAGTGCATGGAAGTAATAGGATTGATGGTTGCAACAATGGACATAGTTCCCTTTGCACAAATTCATCTAAGACCATTACAACTGTGCATGCTCAAACAGTGGAATGGGGATTATACAGACTTGTCTCCAATGATTCAAGTAGATCAAAAGACCAGAGATTCACTCCGTTGGTGGCTGACCCTGGACCATCTGTCTCAGGGAATGAGCTTCCGCAGGCCAGAGTGGGTCATTGTCACGACCGACGCCAGTTTAGTGGGCTGGGGTGCGGTCTGGGAATCCCTGAAAGCTCAGGGTCTATGGTCTCGGGAGGAGTCTCTTCTCCCGATATACATTCTGGAACTGAGAGCGATATTCAATGCTCTCAGAGCTTGGCCTCAACTAGCAAAGGCCAAATTCATAAGGTTCCAATCAGACAACATGACGTCTGTTGCTTATATCAATCATCAAGGGGGAACAAAGAGTTCCCTGGCGATGAAAGAACTGACCAAAATAATTCAATGGGCGGAGGATCACTCCTGTCACTTGTCTGCGATCCACATCCCAGGAGTGGAAAATTGGGAAGCGGATTTTCAGAGTCGTCAGACATTTCATCCGGGGGAGTGGGAACTCCATCCGGAAATCTTTGCCCAAATAACTCAATTATGGGGCATTCCAGACATGGATCTGATGGCGTCTCGTCAGAACTTCAAGGTTCCTTGCTACGGGTCCAGATCCAGGGATCCCAAGGCGACTCTAGTAGATGCACTAGTAGCACCTTGGACTTTCAACCTAGCTTACGTATTCCCACCGTTTCCTCTCATTCCCAGGCTGATAGCCAGGATCAATCAGGAGAGGGCCTCGGTGATCTTGATAGCTCCTGCGCGGCCACGCAGGACTTGGTATGCAGACCTGGTGAATGTCATCGGCTCCACCATGGAAGCTACCTTTGAGACAGGACCTTCTTGTTCAAGGTCCATTCGAACACCCAAATCTGGTCTCCCTCCAACTGACGGCTTGGAGATTGAACGCTTGATTCTATCAAAGCGTGGGTTTTCAGATTCGGTGATAGATACTCTGGTTCAGGCCAGAAAACCTGTAACTAGAAAAATTTACCATAAAATATGGAAAAAATATATCTGTTGGTGTGAATCCAAAGGATTCCCATGGAATAAGATAAAAATTCCTAAGATTCTCTCCTTTCTTCAAGAAGGTTTGGAGAAAGGATTATCTGCAAGTTCTCTAAAGGGACAGATCTCTGCTTTATCGGTCTTACTACACAAAAGACTGGCAGCTATGCCAGATGTTCAAGCTTTTGTTCAGGCTCTGGTTAGGATCAAGCCTGTTTACAGACCTTTGACTCCTCCCTGGAGTCTAAATCTAGTTCTTTCAGTTCTTCAAGGGGTTCCGTTTGAACCCTTACATTCCATAGATATTAAGTTACTATCTTGGAAAGTTTTGTTTTTGGTTGCAATTTCAGAGTTATCTGCTCTGCAGTGTTCTCCTCCTTATCTGGTGTTCCATGCAGATAAGGTGGTTTTGCGTACTTAGCCTGGTTTTCTTCCTAAAGTTGTTTCTAACAAAAATATTAACCAGGAGATAGTTGTACCTTCTTTGTGTCCGAATCCAGTTTCAAAGAAGGAACGTTTGTTACACAATTTGGACGTTGTCCGTGCTCTAAAGTTCTATTTAGAGGCTACTAAAGATTTCAGACAAACATCTTCCTTGTTTGTTGTTTATTCTGGTAAAAGGAGAGGTCTAAAAGCGACTTCTACCTCTTTCCTTTTGGCTTAAAAGCATTATCCGATTGGCTTATGAGACTGCCGGACGGCAGCCTCCTGAAAGAATCACAGCTCACTCCACTAGGGCTGTGGCTTCCACATGGGCCTTCAAGAACGAGGCTTCTGTTGACCAGATATGTAAGGCAGCGACTTGGTCTTCACTGCACACTTTTGGCAAATTTTACAAATTTGATACTTTTGCTTCTTCGGAGGCTATTTTTGGGAGAAAGGTTTTGCAAGCTGTGGTGCCTTCCGTTTAGGTGACCTGATTTGCTCCCTCCCTTCATCCGTGTCCTAAAGCTTTGGTATTGGTTCCCACAAGTAAGGATGACGCTGTGGACCGGACACACCAATGTTGGAGAAAACAGAATTTATGCTTACCTGATAAATTACTTTCTCCAACAGTGTGTCCGGTCCACGGCCCGCCCTGGTTTTTTAATCAGGTCTGATGAATTATTTTCTCTAACTACAGTCACCACGGTACCATATGGTTTCTCCTATATATATTTCCTCCTGTCCGTCGGTCGAATGACTGGGGTGGGCGGAGCCTAGGAGGGATCATGTGACCAGCTTTGCTGGGACTCTTTGCCATTTCCTGTTGGGGAAGAGAATATCCCACAAGTAAGGATGACGCCGTGGACCGGACACACCGTTGGAGAAAGTAATTTATCAGGTAAGCATAAATTCTGTTTTTATTGCGTCATTTTTGGCGCTGACTTTTTTGGAGCAAAAAATTTTCTTTATTTCCGGCGTCATACTTGTCACCGGAAGTTGCGTCATTTTTTGACGTTTTTGCGCCAAAAGTGTCGGCGTTACCGGATGTGGCGTCATTTTTGGCGCTAAAAGCATTTAGGCGCCAAATAATGTGGGCGTCTTTTTTTGGCGCTAAAAAATATGGGCGTCATTATTGTCTCCACATTATTTAAGTCTCATTGTTTATTTGCTTCTGGTTGCTAGAAGCTTGTTCACTGGCATTTTTTCCCATTCCTGAAACTGTCATTTAAGGAATTTGATCAATTTTGCTTTATATGTTGTTTTTTCTATTACATATTGCAAGATGTCTCAGATTGACCCTGAATCAGAAGATACTTCTGGAAAATCGCTGCCTGATGCTGGATCTACCAAAGTTAAGTGTATTTGCTGTAAACTTGTGGTATCTGTTCCTCCAGCTGTTGTTTGTAATGAATGTCATGACAAACTTGTTAATGCAGATAATATTTCCTTTAGTAATGTTACATTACCTGTTGCTGTTCCATCAACATCTAATACTCGGAGTGTTCCTGTTAACATAAGAGATTTTGTTTCTAAATCCATTAAGAAGGCTATGTCTGTTATTCCTCCTTCTAGTAAACGTAAAAGGTCTTTTAAAACTTCTCATTTTTCAGATGAATTTTTTAATGAACATTATCATTCTGATAATGATTCCTCTTATTCAGAGGATTCTGTTTCAGAGGTTGATTCTGATAAATCTTCATATTTATTCAAAATGGAATTTATTCGTTCTTTACTTAAAGAAGTCTTAATTGCATTAGAAATAGAGGAATCTGGTCCTCTTGATACTAAATCTAAACGTTTAAATAAGGTTTTTAAATCTCCTGTAGTTATTCCAGAAGTTTTTCCTGTCCCTGATGCTATTTCTGAAGTAATTTCCAGGGAATGGAATAATTTGGGTAATTCATTTACTCCTTCTAAACGTTTTAAGCAATTATATCCTGTGCCATCTGACAGATTAGAGTTTTGGGACAAAATCCCTAAGGTTGTTGGGGCTATCTCTACTCTTGCTAAACGTACTACTATTCCTACAGCAGATAGTACTTCCTTTAAGGATCCTTTAGATAGGAAAATTGAATCCTTTCTAAGAAAAGCTTACTTATGTTCAGGTCATCTTCTTAGACCTGCTATATCTTTAGCGGATGTTGCTGCAGCTTCAACTTTTTGGTTAGAAGCTTTAGCGCAACAAGTATCAGATCATAATTCTCATAGCATTGTTAATCTTCTTCAACATGCTAATAATTTTATTTGTGATGCCATCTTTGATATCATTAGGGTTGATGTCAGGTATATGTCTCTAGCTATTTCTCTTGTTAAGTGTATCCAGTCCACGGATCATCCATTACTTATGGGATATATTCTCCTTCCCAACAGGAAGCTGCAAGAGTCCACCCACAGCAAAGCTGCTATATAGCTCCTCCCCTAACTGCCATTACCAGTCATTCTCTTGCAAGTCTCAACATAGATAGGAGGTCGTGAGAGTCTGTGGTTTTTTATACTTAGTTTATTTCTTCAATCAAAAGTTTGTTATTTTTAAATGGCACCGGAGTGTGCTGTTTATCTCAGGCAGTATTTGGAAGAAGAATCTGCCTGCGTTTTTTCTATGATCTTAGCAGACGTAACTAAGATCCAGTTGCTGTTCTCACACATTCTGAGGAGTAAGGTACTTCAGAGGGGGAATGGCGTGCAGGTTTTCCTGCAAATAAGGTATGTGCAGTAAAATATTTTTCTAAGGAATGGAATTGACAAAGAAAATACTGCTGATACCGAAGTAATGTAAGTACAGCCTTTAAATGCAGTGAAAGCGACTGGTACCAGGCTGATTGATAGAGATATATGCTAAGGTATGTGCAGTAATATATTTTTCTAAGGAATGGAATTGACTAAGAAAATACTGCTGATACCGAAGTAATGTAAGTAAAGCCTTAAATGCAGTGATAGCGACTGGATCAGGCTTATTAATAGACATACATACTCTTATAAGAATGTGTTTTAAAACGTTTGCTGGCATGTTTAATCGTTTTTTAACATATGTTTGGTGATAAAACTTATTGGGGCCTAATTTTTCCACATGGCTGGCTTAAATTTTGCATAGAAACAGTTATAGGGAAGGTAATCCACAGCTCAGCTGTGGCAGTTTTGTTGTGTCTGTTTAAAAAAAATGTAGTTTTTTTTTTTTTTATCTGTTTTTTGCATTAAGGGGTTAATCATCCATTTGCAAGTGGGTGCAATGCTCTGTTAACTTATTACATGTACTGTAAAAATTTCGTTTGATTTACTGCCTTTTTTCACTGTTTTTCAAATTTTGACAAAATTTGTTTCTCTTAAAGGCACAGTAACGTTTGTTATATTTGCTTGTTAACTTGATTTAAAGTGTTTTCCAAGCTTACTAGTCTTTTTATTAGTTCTAACATGTCTAACATAGAGGAGGCTCTGTGTTTATTATGTTTAAAGCCATGGTGGAACCCCATTTTAGAATGTGTACCAGATGTACTGATTTCATGTTAAACAATAAAGATCATTTTTTGTATTTAAAAACATTATCACCAGAGGATTCTGTCGAGGGGGAAGTTATGCCGACTAACTCTCCCCACGTGTCAGACCCTTTGACTCCCGCTTTAGGGACTCACGCTCAAATGGCGCCAAGTACATCAAGGGCACCCATAGCGTTTATTTTACCAGAGGATTCTGTCGAGGGGGAAGTTATGCCGACTAACTCTCCCCACGTGTCAGACCCTTTGACTCCCGCTCCAGGGACTCACGCTCAAATGGCGCCAAGTATATCAATGGCGCCCATAGCGTTTATTTTACAAGACATGGCAAAGGTTGTGTATAATACACTGGCAGCAGTATTAGTCAGACTACCTGAAATTAAAGGAAAGCAAAACAGCTCTGGGGGTAGATACAGAGCATACAGACGCTTTAAGAACCATGTCTGATACTACCTCACAATATGCTTAGTCTGTGGGTGATATTTGTGACTCAGGGAAGATGATTTAACCTGATTCTGATATTTCTACATTTAAAATTTATGCTTGAGAACCTCCACTTGTTGCTCAGGGAGGCTTTAGCTGCTCTGAATGAATGTGTACAATCGCAGTGCCAGAGAAATTGTGTAGACTGGATAAATAATATGCAGTGCCGGTGTGTACTTATGTTTTTCCAATACCTAAAGAGGTTTACTAAAATTTTTCATAAGGAATGGGATAGACCAGGTGTGCCGTTCTCTTCCCCTCCTATTTTTTAGAAGAATGTTTTCTAATAGTTGCCACCACACGGGACTTATGGCAGACAGTTCCTAAGGTGGAGAGAAGAGTTTCTACTCTAGCTAAGCGTACCACTACCTCTTGCGAGGACTGTTGTGCTTTTTTAGATCCAATGGATAAAAAAATGTTTATTCAACAAGGTTTTATCCTGCAGCCCCTTGCACGCATTGCTCCTGTCACTGCTGCTGCGGCGTTCTGGTTTGAGTCTCTTGATGAGGCTTTACAGGCTCCATTGGATGAATATATTTGACAAGCTTAGAGCACTTAAGCTAGCCAATTCCTTTGTTTTCTGATGCCTTTGTTCCTTTGACTAGACTAATGGCTAAGAATTCTGTTTTTTACTATACTGGCGCGCAGAGCGCTATGGCTTATATCATGGTCAGCTGTCGTGACTTTAAGAAATAAGCTACTTAACTTCCCTTCAAGGGGCAGACCCTATTCAGGCCTAGTTTGAAGGAGATTATTACTTATATCACTGGAGGAAAGATCATGCCCTTCCTCAGGACAGGTCCAAATCAAGGGACAAAAAAGGCCTAATTTTCGTGCCTTTCGAAAATTCAAGGCAGGTGTGGCATCAACTTCCTCTAAGGCAGACAACCGGACCTGGAACAAAGATAAGCAGGTCAAGGAGCCTGCTGCTGCCTCTAAAACAGGATGAGGAACGGACCCCTATCTGGTAACGGATCCTATAGGGGGCAGACTTCATTCTTCGCCCAGGCGTGGGCAAGAGAAGCCCAGGATCCCTGGGCATTGGAAATTATACCCCAGAGATATCTTCTGGATTTCAAAGCTTTCCCCCCCAAAAAAGGGGAGTTTTTGCCTTTCACATTTATCTGCAAACCAGATAAAGAAAGAGACATTCTTGCATTGTGTACGTGACCCATTCATTTCCAATAGAGGAACAGGGACACAGTTTTCCTCAAATCGGTTTGTGGTTCCCAAGGAAAGGAAACCTTCAGACCTATTTTGGATCTAAAAGATCTTAAACAAATTCTTTAGAATTCTATCATTTAAGATGGAAACTATTCGTACCATCTTAACTATGATCCAGGAGAGTCAATAGAGGACTACAATGGATTTGAAGGATGCTTATCCTCACATTACGATGCATAAAGATCACCATCGGTTTTTCAGGTTTGCCTTTCTAGACAGGCATTACCAGTTTGTAGCTCTTTCCTTTGGGTTAACTACAGCCCCTAGAATCTTTATGGAGGTTCTGGGGTCACTTTGGTGGTCCTTAGGCCGCGGGGCATAGAAGTGGCCCCTTATTTAGACGACATCCTGATACAGGCGTCAAACATCCAAGTTGCCAAGTCTCATACGGACGTAGTACTGGCATTTCTGAGATCGCATGGGTGGAAAGTGAACAAGGAAAGAGTTCTCTATCCCCAATATCAAGGGTTTCCCTCCTAGGGATTCTGATAGATTTTGTAGAAATTAAAATTTACCTGACGGAGTCCAGGTTGTCAAAGTTTCTAAATTTCTGCCGTGTTCTTCATTCCATCCGCACCCTTTGGTGGCTCAGTACATGAATGTAATCGGCTTAATGGTAGCGGCAAGGGACATAGTACCGTTTGCACGCCTACATTTCAGACCACTGCAACTATGCATGCTCAGCCAGAGGAACGGGGATTACACAGATTTGTTCTCCTGTTAAATCCGGACCAAGAAACCAGAGATTCTCTTCTCTGGTGACTATCTCGGGTCCATCTGTCCAAGGGTATGACCTTCCGCAGGTCAGATGGGACAATTGTTACAACAGATGCCAGCCTTTTAGGTTGGGATACAGTCTGGAACTCCCTGAAGGCTCAGGGATAGTGGACTCAGGAGGAGACCCTCCTTCTAATGAATATTCTGGAACTGGGAGCGATATTCCATGCTTTTCAGACTTGGCCTCAGTTAGCAACTCTGAGGTACATCATATTTCAGTCGGACAATATCACGACTGTGGCTTACATCAACCATCAAGGGGGAACAGAAGTTCCCTAGCAATGTTAGAAGTCTTAAAATAATTCACTGGACAGAGACTCACTCTTGTCTAAAAGCTATCCCTATCCCAGGTGTTGAGAACTGGGAGGCAGATTTTCTAAGTCGTCAGACTTTTCATCCGGGGGAGTGGGAATTCCCTCCGGAGGGGTTTGCACAAGATCAAGCAGGAGAGTGCTTTGGTGCTTTTGACAGCGCCTGCGTGGCCACGCAGGACCTGGTATGCAGATCTGGTGGACATGTCATCCTTTCCACCACGGTCTCTGCTTCTGAGACAGGACCCTCTACCTCAGGGTCTTTTCAACCATCTAAATATAACTAATCTGAGATGGACTGCCTGGAGACAGAACGCTTGATGTTATCAAAGCATGGCTTCTCCGAGTCAGTAATTGATACCTTAATACAGGTATAAAAGCCTGTCTCTAGGAAAATTGAACATAGATATGGTGTAAATATCTGATTGTTATGAATCCAAGGGTTATTCATGGAGTAAAGTCTGGATTCCCAGGATATTATCTTTTCTCCAAGATGCTTTGGAGAAAAGGGTTGTCAGCTAATTCCTTAAAAGGGACAGATTTTTACTCTCTCTATTTTTTTGCACAAGCGTCTGGCAGGTATTCTAGACGTTCAGGCATTTGGTCAGGCTTTGGTTAGATCCAAGCCTGTGTTTAAAACTGTTGCTCCACCATGGAGCTTAAACCTGGTTCTTAAGGTTCTTCAAGAAGTTCTGTTTGAACCTTTTTTGTTCCATAGATATCAATCTTTATCTTGGAAAGTTCCTTTTGGGTAGCTATTTCCTCGGCTCATAGAGTCTCCGAGTTATCTGCGTTGCAATGTGATTCTCCTTATCTGGTTCTCCGTACGGATAAGGTAGTCCTGTGTACCAACCTGGGTTTTTACCTAAGGTGGTATCTAACAAGAATATCACTCAAGAGATTGTTGTTCCATTCTTGTATCCTAATCCTTCTTCAAAGAAGGAACGTCTATTACACAATTTGGACGTGGTTCGTGTTTTAAAGTTTTACTTACAAGCTACTACAGATTTTCATCAAACATTCACCTTGTTTGTTGTCTATTCTGGACAGAGGAGAGGTCAAAGGACTTCAGCAACCTCTCTGTCTTTTTGGTTAAAAAGCATAATTCATTTAGCTTATGAGACTGCTGGACAGCAGCCTCCTGAAGGGATTACAGCTCATTCTACTAGAGCTGTGGTTTTCACTTAGGCCTTTTTTAAATGTGGCTTCTGTTGAACAGATTACAAGACGGAGTCTTGGTCTGCGTTTCATACTTTTTCAAATTTAACAAATTTGATACCTTGCTTCTTCGGAGGCTATTTTTGGGAGAAAGGGTTTTTTACAGGCAGTGGTAACTTCCGTTTAAGTACCTGCCTTGTCCCTCCCATCATCCGTGTACTTAAGCTTTGGTATTGGTATCCCATAAGTAATGGATGATCTGTGGACTGGATACACTTAACAAGAGAAAACATAATTTATGCTTACCTGATAAATTTATTTCTCTTGTAGTGTATCCAGTCCACGGCCCGCCCTGTCACTTTAAGGCAGGTAATTTTTCCATTAAACTACAGTCACCACTGCACCCTATGGTTTTCCTTTCTCTGCATGTTTTCGGTCGAATGACTGGTAATGGCAGTTAGGGGAGGAGCTATATAGCAGCTTTGCTGTGGGTGGACTCTTGCAGCTTCCTGTTGGGAAGGAGAATATATCCCATAAGTAATGGATGATCCGTGGACTGGATACACTACAAGAGAAATAAATTTATCAGGTAAGCATAAATTATGTTTTTAGCTAGAAGAGCTTTATGGCTTAAAACTTGGAATGCTGATATGTCTTCTAAGTCAACTTTGCTTTCCCTTTCTTTCCAGGGTAATAAATTATTTGGTTCACAGTTGGATTCTATTATTTCAACTGTTACTGGGGGGAAAGGAACTTTTTTACCACAGGATAAAAAATCTAAATGTAAATTTAGGTCTACTAATCGTTTTCGTTCCTTTCGTCGCAATAAGGAACAAAAGCCTGATCCTTCCCCTACAGGAGCGGTATCAGTTTGGAAACCATCTCCAGTCTGGAATAAATCCAAGCCTTATAGAAAACCAAAGCCAGCTCCCAAGTCAACATGAAGGTGCGGCCCTCATTCCAGCCCAGCTGGTAGGGGGCAGATTACGATTTTTCAAAGAAATTTGGATCAATTCGATTCACAATCTTTGGATTCAGAACATTGTTTCACAAGGGTACAGAATAGGCTTCAAGATAAGGCCTCCTGCAAGAAGATTTTTTCTTTCCCGTGTCCGAGTAAATCCAGTGAAGGCTCAAGCATTTCTGAAATGTGTTTCAGATCTAGAGTTGGCTGGAGTAATTATGCCAGTTCCAGTTCTGGAACAGGGGCTGGGGTTTTACTCAAATCTCTTCATTGTACCAAAGAAGGAGAATTCCTTCAGACCAGTTCTGGATTTAAAAATATTGAATCATTATGTAAGGATACCAACATTCAAAATGGTAACTATAAGGACTATTCTGCCTTTTGTTCAGCAAGGGCATTATATGTCCACAATAGATTTACAGGATGCATATCTGCATATTCCGATTCATCCAGATCACTATCAGTTTCTGAGATTCTCTTTCCTAGACAAGCATTACCAGTTTGTGACTCTGCCGTTTGGCCTAGCAACAGCTCCAAGGATTTTTACAAAGGTTCTCGGAGCCCTTCTGTCTGTAATCAGAGAACAGGGTATTGTGGTATTTCCTTATTTGGACAATATCTTGGTACTTGCTCAGTCTTCACATTTAGCAGAATCTCATACGAATCGACTTGTATTGTTTCTTCGAGAACATGGTTGGAGGATCAATTTACCAAAAAGTTCATTGATTCCTCAGACAAGGGTAACCTTTTTAGGTTTCCAGATAGATTCAGTGTCCATGACTCTGTCTCTGACAGACAAGAGACGTCTAAAATTGGTTTCAGCTTGTCGAAACCTTCAGTCTCAATCATTCCCTTCGGTAGCCTTGTGCATGGAAATTCTAGGTCTTATGACTGCTGCATCGGATGCGATCCCCTTTGCTCGTTTTCACATGCGACCTCTTCAGCTCTGTATGCTGAACCAGTGGTGCAGGGATTATACAAAGATATCTCAATTAATATCTTTAAAACCGATTGTACGACACTCTCTGACGTGGTGGACAGATCACCATCGTTTAGTTCAGGGGGCTTCTTTTGTTCTTCCGACCTGGACTGTGATTTCAACAGATGCAAGTCTGACAGGTTGGGGAGCTGTTTGGGGGTCTCTGACAGCACAAGGGGTTTGGGAATCTCAGGAGGTGAGATTACCAATCAACATTTTGGAACTCCGTGCAATTTTCAGAGCTCTTCAGTCATGGCCTCTTCTAAAGAGAGAGTCGTTCATTTGTTTTCAGACGGACAATGTCACAACCGTAGCATATGTCAATCATCAAGGAGGGACTCACAGTCCTCTGGCTATGAAAGAAGTATCTCGAATATTGGTATGGGCGGAATCCAGCTCCTGTCTAATTTCTGCGGTTCATATCCCAGGTATAGACAATTGGGAAGCGGATTATCTCAGTCGCCAAACGTTACATCCGGGCGAATGGTCTCTTCACCCAGAGGTATTTCTTCAGATTGTTCAAATGTGGGGACTTCCAGATATATATCTGATGGCTTCTCATCTAAACAAGAAGCTTCCCAGGTATCTGTCCAGATCCAGGGATCCTCAGGCGGAGGCAGTGGATGCATTGTCACTTCCTTGGAAGTATCATCCTGCCTATATCTTTCCGCCTCTAGTTCTTCTTCCAAGAGTAATTTCCAAGATTCTAAAGGAGTGCTCGTTTGTTCTGCTGGTGGCTCCAGCATGGCCTCACAGGTTTTGGTATGCGGATCTTGTCCGGATGGCCACTTGCCAACTGTGGACTCTTCCGTTAAGACCAGACCTTCTATCGCAAGGTCCTTTTTTCCATCAGGATCTCAAATCCTTAAATTTGAAGGTATGGAGATTGAACGCTTGATTCTCAGTCATAGAGGTTTCTCTGACTCTGTGATTAATACTATGTTACAGGCTCGTAAATCTGTATCTAGGAAGATATATTATCGAGTCTGGAAGATTTACATTTCTTGGTGTTTTTCTCATCATTTTTCTTGGCATTCTTTTAGAATTCATAGAATTTTACAGTTTCTTCAGGATGGTTTGGATAAAGGTTTGTCTGCAAGATCCTTGAAAGGACAAATCTCTGCTCTTTCTGTTCTTTTTCACAGAAAGATTGCTAGTCTTCCTGATATTCATTGTTTTGTACAAGCTTTGGTTCGTATAAAGCCTGTCATTAAGTCAATTTCTCCTCCTTGGAGTTTGAATTTGGTTCTGGGGGCTCTTCAAGCTCCTCCGTTTGAACCTATGCATTCGCTGGACATTAAATTACTTTCTTGGAAAGTTTTGTTTCTTTTGGCCATCTCTTCTGCTAGAAGAGTTTCTGAATTATCTGCTCTTTCTTGTGAGTCTCCTTTTCTGATTTTTCATCAGGATAAGGCGGTGTTGCGAACTTCTTTTAAATTTTTACCTAAGGTTGTGAATTCTAACAACATTAGTAGAGAAATTGTGGTTCCTTCATTGTGTCCTAATTCCTTCTAAGGAAAGATCGTTGCATTCTTTGGATGTAGTTAGAGCTTTGAAATATTATGTTGAAGCTACTAAAAATTTCCAAAAGACTTCTAGTCTATTTGTTATCTTTTCCGGTTCTAGGAAAGGTCAGAAGGCCTCTGCCATTTCTTTGGCGTCTTGGTTAAAGTCTTTGATTCATCATGCTTATGTCGAGTCGGGTAAAACTCCGCCTCAAAGGATTACAGCTCATTCTACTAGGTCAGTTTCTACTTCCTGGGCGTTTAGGAATGAAGCTTCGGTTGACCAGATTTGCAAAGCAGCAACTTGGTCTTCTTTGCATACTTTTACTAAATTCTACCATTTTGATGTGTGTTCTTCTTCTGAAGCAGTTTTTGGTAGAAAAGTACTTCAGGCAGCTGTTTCAGTTTCATTCTTCTGCTTATAATTTAAACTTTATTTGGGTGTGGATTATTTTTCAGCGGAATTGGCTGTCTTTATTTTATCCCTCCCTCTCTAGTGACTCTTGCGTGGAAGATCCACATCTTGGGTATTCATTATCCCATACGTCACTAGCTCATGGACTCTTGCTAATTACATGAAAGAAAACATAATTTATGTAAGAACTTACCTGATAAATTCATTTTTCATATTAGCAAGAGTCCATGAGGCCCACCCTTTTTTGTGGTGGTTATGATTTTTTTGTATAAAGCACAATTATTCAAATTCCTTATTTTTTATGCTTTCGCACTTTTTTCTTATCACCCCACTTCTTGGCTATGCGTTAAACTGATTTGTGGGTGTGGTGAGGGGTGTATTTATAGGCATTTTGAGGTTTGGGAAACTTTGCCCCTCCTGGTAGGAATGTATATCCCATACGTCACTAGCTCATGGACTCTTGCTAATATGAAAGAAATGAATTTATCAGGTAAGTTCTTACATAAATTATGTTTTTTGCTGTGAGCTGATCTTAGCCAATAGCGTGCTAGCTATCCGACATGACGCTAGCTGGCCCGTGCGGCTATTGGCTAAGAGGTGAAAACGTCACCTCTCAGCAAAACAGTATTCTGTCGTGGGCTACCTGAGCAGCTCAGTGCGGCAAACGCTTCAAACAAAGGAACTTTCAGCATGAAGTATTTTATACTTCATGAATGAAAGTCCCCTTTATTTGTTCCACGGGTAAATCCTAGCGTTTCACAAACCTTTTAAGATTGATGATTTTAATTACTTTAGGTTATTTTAATTTGGTCCCTCTCAAAATACTTCTATCTAACCGTGTAACCTAGACTTCTTACCACTATTTAAAGCGATATGAAACCCAAATATGTTTTCTTGTGATTCAAATAGAGCATACAATTTTACAAGTTTCCAAATTACTTCTATTATAAGATTTTGCTTTGTTTTCATGATCTTCTTTGTTGAAGAGATACCTAGGTAGGTGTCTGGAGCTCTACATGGCAGGAAATAATGTTCTTGCAAATGTATAACAGTCTTGCAAAACTGCTGCCATATGGTGCTCCAGAAATGGACTGACTCTTAAGCATACGTCCCTGTTTTTCCAACAAGAGATACCAAGGGAATGATGAAAAATTAAGTAAATTAGAAAGTTGTTTAAAATTTCACACTCTATGTGAATATTGAAATACACATATTATGTTTCGTATCCCTTTAACTAGTGGACCTTGTCTTTCACAATTGGGTAGCTTCATAAACGTAGGTTTATGATCTTCGGATATGAACTCTTTAACTAGTGACCGGGTGGCATTATAAAGTATCCGGGTGGGGGCAGTGTAAATACTTTTGTAATCTTATAACATTTTGTTCAATCTGAAGTACAAATGAATTGCATAATTTGACATAAATTCATTTAAGGATAATTTTCTGCTGATTTTATCTGAATATTGACTTAAAGGTATATTAAACAGTGCTTGGGTAAAAACAAATATGTTAAAGGGACAGTCTAGGCCAAAATAAAGTTTCATGATTCAGATAGAGCATGTAATTTTAAACAATTTTCCAATTTACTTTTATCACCAGTTTTGCTTTGTTCTCTTGGTATTCTTAGTTGAAAGCTTAACCTATGAGGTTCATATGCTAATTTCTTAGACCTTGAAGGCCACCTCTTTTTTTGATTAATTTTAACAGTTTTTCACCACTGGAGGGTGTTAGTTCACGTATTTCATATAGATAACAATGTGCTTGTGCACGTGAAGTTATCTCGGAGTAGGCACTGATTGGCTAGACCGCAAGTCTGTCAAAAGAACTGAAATAAAGGGGCAGTTTGCAGAGGCTTTAGATACAAGATAATCACAGAGGTTAAAAGTATATTATAACTGTGTTGGTTATGCAAAACTGGGGAATGGGTAATAAAGGGATTATCTATCTTTTAAAACAAAAAAAATTCTTGTGTAGACTGTCCCTTTAAAGTAAATATAAAAATAAGCAGATTGTGTAAAAAACAACATCATCCCTTTACATTTTAGCAGGGTGTTAAGTAAAATCAGCCTGGTGGTGCAATCGTTAAAAAGGACCTGTGGAGAACATTGCATTTATCTTTATACTTTAGAATACCATGACATTTGGTGCAGTGTTATGTAACATCAGAGAGGGAGCACCTTTTTATAATATTAAGCTGAAAATAAAATGATACAGTTTTACCCCAGTCAATTTAGCATTATCACTTGTAGATTAGACTCATTGTCATACTAATGTCTGTCTAAAAGGTAGCACTGTATTAATTTGACAGTAATATAATGTAACAGCCCAAGCATTGCTCACCCAGTGTACATTTCCTTTTAGGTGTTCGGACAGCACTTCTGGAATCTGAAGAACACACTTGTCCAACTTGTCACCAGACAGATGTTTCTCCGGATGCTTTAATTGCCAACAAATTTTTGCGACAGGTAATGCTTAGTGGTTCTCTTTTGCTTTCCAGTTGTGTTTTCAGTAACTTTATTGGAAACTTGACTGAGTGTTGTATTTTACTTACTATACGTTATACGTTTTTTTTTTTGTAAGTCTGGCACTCTCTTGCAAGCACACAGCGAGATTAAAAGCAAAATGGAAGAGTTAGTTATCACATTTGGCCAAATCGTGATAGGCCCAGGACCAAGTCGAGGTCTCCCTGTCCCTAACCTACAACAACACAATACATGCCCTCTACCAAACACACTGAGATACATACAAGGGTAACGCATGCTCTTTGTAATTGTCTAAGACACACAAATGGACTGCACTCTCAAACCTAACTGGATACACACCCTCTATTTCCCTGCTGTGGCTGACCCAGGGAGGAAGAGACTTTGACCTGGTTCTTGGCCTATCACCATTTGGCCAAACTAACTCTTCCATTTTGCTTTTAATCTAACTGTGTGCTTGCCAAGAGAGCGCCCACTGTCTGTGAGTGCTGGTGAGTACCTGTGAGTTTTGTAGGCACATAGGATGTGTATCCAGTCCTGTTTGAAAGTGCAGTCCATTTCTGTGTTTTGTGTGTAATAGAGAGAGAGAACTGGAAATTTAGGAGTTAATTTTAGTTGAACATACAAGTATCATCCCGTTTATTTCAGAAGTTTATTCTTGCAGACAGTTGTTTGAAAGGATATTTTAGCAGGTTACATGAACTTGCATTTACCAATTAAGGCAGCATTTTGAGTGGAAGTGATCATCAGGAAAGTTCACTACAGTTTTATACAGTACACATGCACTTTAATAGCATTAAGTTAGTGATAACTCAAACGCAGTTGTGTTGCAAGAATGTTTCTGATCTGATTTATAATAAATAGTAGATCATTTTATATTCTGCAAGTGTTCCTTTAAAGGGACATGAAGCTCAAATTGTTTTTCTTTCATGATTCAGACAAGCATACATTTCTTTCCATAAGGCATGACCAGAGAGATTTCAGCCCTAGTCTACTCAAACCACTTTGCATGCAGTTCCCCGTGGCACAGCGAATTCTCCATCTGGAGGGGGGCCTTTTTCCTGTGGACTTTACAGCGGAGCTACAATCGGCAAGTGTCTGCGGACCTGAGTGCCCTACCTATCTCTGGGAAACATAAGAGAAAGGTTAAACATAGTTCTCGCGACTTAGTCATCTAAATTCCTATCGGATCCCGGTGACGGAAGCAGCTACCTACTGGTGCGACTCTGTCTGAACTTATTGAGGTGGAATTTCCCCTCGAGGATATTCAGGAGAAAATTAAGGCATTGAGAATTGCTAACTCTTTCATCTGTGATGCGAATATGCCAATTATTCGCCTGAACGCAAATGCTTCAGTTTTCACGGTTCTAGCCCACCGGGTTCTCTGGTTGAAGTCTTGGTCTGCGGGTATGACTTCTTAATCCAGGTTACTTTCTTTCCCCTTCAAGGGGAAGATCTTATTCGGACCAGGTCTGGACTCCATCATTTCCACGGTAACCGGAGGGAAAGGAGCCTTCCTGCCACAGGATAAGAAAAACAGACCTAAGGGACAGTCGAATTTTCGTTCCTTTCGTTTGGACAAGTTCCAACTATCTCAATCCTCATCCAAGCCCAAGCGGCCCAAGAGTATTTGGAAGCGGCTCAGTCCTGACAGACAAAGATGCCCGCTGATAACAAGTCGAAATGAAGGGACGGCCCCCAATCCGGTATCGAGTAGGGGGCAGATTGTCACATTTCTCAGACGCTTGGTTTCAGGATGTTCAGGACCCTTGGGTTCTGGAGGTCGTATCTCGGGGATACCAGATAAGATCCATGTCCCATCTGCCCAGGGGCAGATTCCTTCCATCCAGACTGTCTACAAGAACAAAAAAGAGGACTGCCTTTTTAGGTTGAGTACGGGATCTAGTCTCTTTAGGAATAATTGTCCCGGTACCTGCATCAAAAAGAGGTCTGGGGTTCTAGTCAAACCTCTTTGTGGTTCCCAAGAAGGAGGGAACTTTTCGACCAATTCTGGACTTGAAGTGCCTAAACAAATTTCTAAGTGTCCCATCCTTCAAGATGGAGACCATAAAATCAATCCTTCCTCTGGTTTAGGAAGGACAGTTTATGACTACCATAGACCTGAAGGATGCATACCTTCATGTTCCGATACACAGGGAACATTTTCAATTCCTGAGGTTTGCCTTTCTGGACCAACACTTCCTGTACATAGCACTTTCGTTTGGCTTAGCTACTGCTCCAAGAATATTTACAAAGATTCTGGGAGCTCTACTAGCGGTTGCCAGAACATGAGGTATCGCAGTAGCACCTTAACTGGACGATATCTTGGTACCGGCACCATCTTTTCCTCTAGCAAGAGAGCACTCGGAATTCATTCTGAGTCTTCGGTCACATGGTTGTAAGATAAACTTGGAAAAGAGTTCTTACTCCACATACCAGGGTGAATTTCCTGGGTATAGTTATAGACTCGGTATCCATGAAGATATAACGGATCAGAGACGTTGCAAGCTAACATCAGCTTGCCTTGCCCTCCAGGCCTACGCAAGTCCTTCGGTGGCCCAGTGTATGGAGGTGATTGGCCTCATGGTGTCTTGTATGGACATCATTCCCTTTGCCAGATTCCATCTCAGACTCTTACAACTATGCATGCTGAGAAATTGGAACGGCGACCATTCAGACCTGTCCCAGCAGATAATACTGGACAGCCTGTCGAGAGATTCGCTCTCTTGGTGGCTCTATCAAGATCACATGTGCCAAGGCACATGCTTCTTGAGACAGTCCTGGGAGATTGTGACTACGGTCGCAAGTCTATCTGGGTGGGGAGCCGTTTAACGTGCCAGGAAGGCACAGGGTTTGTGGACTCAGGAGGAGTCCACGTTGCCGATCAATATCTTGGAACTACGGGCAATATTCAATTCCCTGAGAGCTTGGCCCCTTCTGGGTTTGTCTAAGTTTATCAGATTCCAATCGGACAATATAACTTCGGTATCCTATATCAAGCATCAGGAAGGAAAGCGGAGTTCCTTAGAGATGAGAGAGCTTTCTCAGATCCTGGAATGGGCGGAGACCCACAAATGTATGCTGTCAGCGATCCACATTCCGGGTGTGGACAACTGGGAAGCAGACTTCCTCAGCAGGCAATCTTTTCACCCGGGGGAATGGTCTCTCCACCCGAGGTATGCTCCAGATGGGGGATGACGGAGATAGACCTCATGGCCTCCCGTCTAAATGCCAAATTACCTAGGTACGTATGGGTCGAGATCGAGGGATCCTCAAGCAGAACTAATAGATGCTCTAGCGGTTCCCTGGAGGTTCAGACTATATATATCTGTTTCCTCCATTACCTCTTCTCTCCCGTGTGGTGGCTCGGATCAAGCAGAAGCGAGCACCGGTGATTCTAATTGCTCCATCCTGGCAGCGAAGGACTTGGTTTGCGGATCTGGTGGGGATGTCCTCATCTCCTCCATGGAGATTACCCTGTCGCAGGGACCTGCTACTTCAGGGTCCCTTCCTACATCAAAATCTAGATTCTCTGAGGCTGACTGTGTGGAGATTTAACGCTTAGTCTTAGCCAAGAGAAGTTTCTCTGAGAGAGTTATTGATAAAAAAAAATTATTCACGCTCGTAAGCCGGTTACTCGACTCATCTACCATAAGGTGTGATGGACTTACCTGCACTGGTGTGAAGAGCGTGGTTTTTCTTGGCATAAGGTTATGGTTGCCAGAATTTATCCTTTCTCCAGGATGGACTGGAGCAGGGTCTATCCGCTTTCGACCCTGTCGGTGTTGCTGCACAAGAGATTAGCTGAGCTTCCGGATGTGCAGTCCTTTAAGGCCCTGACTAGGATCAGGCCTGTGTTTAGAAGGGTGGCTCCGCCTTGGAGTCTCAACCTTGTCCATGTCTTGCAGCAGGCTCAGTTTGAGCCAATACATACTGTTGACATTAAACGGTTATCCTGGAAGTTTCTGTTGGCTATTGCCTCTGCTCGCAGGGTCTCGGGGAATTCTGCCTTGCAGTGTGATCCCCCTTACCTTGTTTTTCACACCGAAAAGGCGGTTTTATGTATTAAGTTAGGTTTCCTTCCTAAGGTGGTGTCAGATCGGAACATTAATCAAGAGATTGTTGTTCCTTCCTTATGTCCCAATCCTTCCTCAGTGATGGAACGTTTGCTTCACAATCTAGATGTGGTTCATGCCTTGAAATGTTACCTTCAGGCTACTAAGGAGTTCAGACAATCTTCATCTTTGTTTGTCGTCTATGCAGGTAAACGTAGGGGTCAGAAGGCCACTACGTCTTCCTTGTCTTTCTGGTTGAGGAGTGTCATCCGCCTAGCTTATGAGACAGCGGGACAACAGCCTCATTCCACTAGAACAGCTTTTAAGAATGAGGCCTCTGGAGCAGCTTTGTATGGCGGCTACCTGGTCCTCGCATACTTTTTCTAAATTTTACAAGTTTGATGTGTTTGCTTCGGCTCAAGCAGCTTTTGGGAGAAAGGTTTTTGCAGGCTGTGGTGCCCTCAGATTAGGGTCCGCCTCCTTTTTTTTCCCCTCCCGTTATTCCTTCAATGTCCTCTGGAGCTTGGGTATGGTTTTCCCAACAGTAAGGAATGAAGTCGTGGACTCTCCCTACCTTATGGAAATAACATAAAACATATGCTTACCAGATACATTCCTTTCTTTCCTGGCTGGGAGAGTCCACGACCCCGCCCTTAAGATATTTTGTTTGTGCGGCTCCCTTTTTATACTTTCTTCTGACACCTTTATACCCTGATATTTCTCCTACTTCCTTGTTCCCTTGGCCGAATGACTGGGAGGATAGGGGAAGTGAGACAGACATTTAAGCCTTTGGCTGGGGTGTCTTTGCCTCCTCCTAGTGGCCAGGTGTATTTTCCAACAGTAAGGAATAAAGTTGTGGACTCTTCCTGCCAGGAAAGAAAGGAGTTTATCTGGTAAGCAAACATTTAGTTTTTTAAACAACTTTCCAATTAACTTCTATCAATTTGCTTCATTCTCTTGGTATCCTTTGTTGAAGGAGCGGCAATGCACTTCTGGGAGCTATCTGAACACATCGGTAAGCCAATAACAAGAGGCATATATGTATAGCCACCAATCAGCAGCTGGCTCCAGCTCAACAAAGGATACCAAGAGAACTAAGCAAATTAGATAATAGAAGTAAATTGGAAAGTTGTTTAAAAGCATATGCTCTGTCTGAATCATGAAAGAAAATAAATGTGTCATGTCCCTTTTAAAAAAAATGATGTCCATCATGCAAATCTATATAATTTATTATCCTACTACAATTTTTAGTTAGGTTTCTGTGTATTCTGCAATTTGAATACAAATTAAACATGATGAAGAGGATGTAATAAGCAGGAATTGTTTAATTGGTTTATGTCTCAATGTATAAAATACAAAAAGAACCATAGTGTGCCTTAATAAAAATTTAAAAAATAGAAGTGGCTGTCGCTCTTTTGCTTTTCATTTACGCACATAAAATGTCAAATTTTTTAAATCTTTACTTATTTACAGGCTGTCAACAACTTTAAAAATGAAACTGGGTACACCAAGCGGCTTCGAAAACAGCCTCAGCCAGCTAAACGAAGCCTGACAGCAGCACCCTCAAGCAGCACCCAGCAAAGTTCACGCTCTTTGCCATCACGCCAGCAAGACCCACTTGTTGCTCCGGCTGATCCTGTGACATCTGCTCCCGCTCCCAACCCAGCACCTACAACTGCCATTCAGAGCCAAGCCCCTATTTCAAACACTGCACAAACCAGCCCTCCGCCTCGTTCTGTCTCCCCCACAGACCCTCCACAAGCAGTGCCGCCTCCAGCCCACAAAGAGAGGGAGAAAGAGCAGGAGAGGGACAGAGAGCCGGAGAGAGACAGAGCTGACCCTGGATTTCAGTAAGTGTCAATGCAACAATCTTTTTAAGTGAAACCCTGCTGTATCATGTGACAGTCATCAGCCAATCACAAACTCAAATACATATAAGCTGAATTCCTGCACATGCTCAGTTTGAGTTAGTGCTTTAGAAAGTCTGTATATAAAGACTGCACAAATTGATACTAGAAATACAACGGAAAGTCTTACAACTGTATTTTGTCTTATGTCCCTTTAAAGGGACAGTATACTATACAATTGTTTTTCCCTTAATGTGTTTCCAATTACTTTTTTTTACCAGAGTATAAAATGTATGAGATTTGCTTTTTAAGGCTTATTTGTGTATATGAATTAGCTGATTTTGTGTTTTGAAGCCACAACCTAATAAAATGTGTTGAGCTTGTAGGTATAATCAGATCTCATTACTTTATCACATTGTGTACATATACATGTGTCTTTATCTTATATCTGTAGGTATAATCAGATCTCATTACTTTATCACATTGTGTACATATACATGTGTCTTTATCTTATATCTGTAGGTATAATCAGATCTCATTACTGTATCACATTGTGTACATATATATGTGTCTTTATCTTATATCTGTAGGTATAATCAGATCTCATTACTTTATCACATTGTGTACATATACATGTCTTTATCTTATATCTGTAGGTATAATCAGATCTCATTACTGTATCACATTGTGTACATATATATGTCTTTGTTATATCTGTAGGTATAATCAGATCTCATTACATTATCACATTGTGTACATGTACATGTGTCTTTATCTTATATCTGTAGATATAATCATATCTCATTACTTTATCACATTGTGTACATATACATGCTTCTTTATCTTATATCTGTAGGTATAATCATATCTCATTACTTTATCACATTGTGTACATATACATGTGTCTGTATCTTATCTGTAGGTATAATCAGATCTCATTACTTTATCACATTGTGTACATATACATGTGTCTTTATCTTATATCTGTAGATATAATCAGATCTCATTACTTTATCACATTGTGTACATATACATGTGTCTTTATCTTATATCTGTAGGTGTAATCAGATCTCATTACTTTATAACACTGTGTACATATACATGTGTCTTTATCTTATATCTGTAGGTATAATCAGATCTCATTACTGTATCACATTGTGTACATATACATGTGTCTTTATCTTATATCTGTAGGTATAATCAGATCTCATTACTTTATCACATTGTGTACATATACCTGCTTCTTTATCTTATATCTGTAGGTATAATCAGATCTCATTACTTTATCACATTGTGTACATATACATGCTTCTTTATCTTATATCTGTAGGTATAATCAGATCTCATTACTTTATCACATTGTCTACATATACATGTGTCTTTATCTTATATCTGTAGGTATAATCAGATCTCATTACTTTATCACATTGTGTACATATACATGCTTCTTTATCTTATATCTGTAGGTATAATCAGATCTCATTACTTTATCACATTGTGTACATATACCTGCTTCTTTATCTTATATCTGTAGGTATAATCACATCTCATTACTTTATCACATTGTGTACATATACATGTGTCTTTATCTTATATCTGTAGGTATAATCAGATCTTATTACTTTATCACATTGTGTACATATACATGTCTTTAGCTTATATCTGTAGGTATAATTAGATCTCATTACTTTATCACATTGTGTACATATACATGTGTCTTTATCTTATATCTGTAGGTATAATCAGATCTCATTACATTATCACATTGTGTACATATACCTGCTTCTTTATCTTATATCTGTAGGTATAATCAGATCTCATTACTTTATCACATTGTGTACATATACATGTGTCTTTATCTTATATCTGTAGGTATAATCAGATCTTATTACTTTATCACATTGTGTACATATACATGTCTTTATCTTATATCTGTAGGTATAATTAGATCTCATTACTTTATCACATTGTGTACATATACATGTGTCTTTATCTTATATCTGTAGGTATAATCAGATCTCATTACTTTATCACATTGTGTACTTATACATGCTTTTTTATCTTATATCTGTAGGTATAATCAGATCTCATTACTTTATCACATTGTGTACATATACATGTGTCTTTATCTTATATCTGTAGGTATAATCAGATATCATTACTTTATCACATTGTGTACATATACATGTGTCTTTATCTTATATCTGTAGGTATAATCAGATCTCATTACTGAATCACATTGTGTACATATACATGTGTCTTTATCTTATATTTCATTACATTATCACACTGTGTACATATACATGCTTCTTTATCTTAATCAGGTATAATCATGTGTCTTTATCTTATATCTGTAGGTATAATCAGATCTCATTACTTTATCACATTGTGTACATATACCTGCTTCTTTATCTTAATCAGGTATAATCATGTGTCTTTATCTTATATCTGTAGGTATAATCAGATCTCATTACTTTATCACATTGTGTACATATACCTGCTTCTTTATCTTATATCTGTAGGTATAATCAGATCTCATTACTTTATCACATTGTGTACATATACATGCTTCTTTATCTTATATCTGTAGGTATAATCAGATCTCATTACTGTATCACATTGCGTACATATACATGTGTCTGTATCTTATATCTGTAGGTATAATCAGATCTCATTACTTTATCACACTGTGTACATATACATGTGTCTTTATCTTATATCTGTAGGTATAATCAGATCTCATTACTTTATCACATTGTGTACATATACATGCTTCTTTATCTTATATCTGTAGGTATAATCAGATCTCATTACTTTATCACACTGTGTACATATACCTGCTTCTTTATCTTATATCTGTAGGTATAATCAGATCTCATTACTGTATCACATTGTGTACATATACATGTGTCTGTATCTTATATCTGTAGGTATAATCAGATCTCATTACTTTATCACATTGTGTACATATACATGTGTCTTTATGTTATATCTGTAGGTATAATCAGATCTCATTACATTATCACATTGTGTACATATGCATGTGTCTTTATCTTATATCTGTAGGTATAATTAGATCTCATTACTTTATCACATTGTGTACATATACATGTGTCTTTATCTTATATCTGTAGGTATAATCAGATCTCATTACTTTATCACATTGTGTACATATACCTGCTTCTTTATCTTAATCAGGTATAATCATGTGTCTTTATCTTATATCTGTAGGTATAATCAGATCTCATTACTTTATCACATTGTGTACATATACATGCTTCTTTATCTTATATCTGTAGGTATAATCAGATCTCATTACTTTATCACATTGTGTACATATACATGTGTCTATCTTATATCTGTAGGTATAATCAGATCTCATTACATTATCACATTGTGTACATATACATGTGTCTTTATCTTATATCTGTCCGTAAACCAATTACCAATACTTGTAGAGAACAATGGAAAATTAACATTTTATTACCTTACCTCTTCTATAACCCACTGGGAGTGTAATTTCTTCTACTGGCTGTGTTAACACAGCTTGGTCTCGTGGCCAAACACTTTCAGGATGGGTGGGGATTCCACAGGCTAAATAAACTAATTCAAATGCCAATATAAGGGTAATGGAAATACTTGTAAACATTTTAATACTCTCCAGCAGGTAAAGTGGATCATTGGAAACAAATTAAAGGGGATTTTTTTTTTAGTAAACTGTCCCTTTAAGGACAATCCCACACACAATGTAATCTCCTTTTTGAGCCCAAGAGGGAGGGAGGAGCCCAGTCACCCACCTGCGGGCTCACAGTTCTTCATTGCAACGTTGTTTTACTATACATAATTAAAGGGACACTAAACCCCAAAAATGTATTTCATGATTCAGATAGAGAATACAATTTTAAACAACATTCCAATTTAGTTCCATTATTATTTGCATTATTCTTTAGAAATCCTTTGCTGAAGAAATAACAATGCACAGAGGTGAGCCAATCACACAAGGCATCTATGTGCAGCCACCAATCAGCAGCTACTAAGCCTATATATATATATATATATATATATATATATATATATATATATATATATATATATATATATATATATGCTTTTCAGCAAAGGATATCAAGAGACTGAAGCAAAATAGAAAACATAAGTAAATTAGCAATTTGTTTAAAATTGCATACTCTTTCTAAACCATGAAAGAAAAAATGTGGGTTTCTTCTCCCTTTAAGCATTTTATATTTGTCTTAAAGTGTCTACTTTCCCTTTTAAAAAATAAGCTACCAATTTTTATTAAAAGGCTAACATACTTTATTAGCAGTGTGCAATCATCAAAAAGATTGTGCAAAAAGAGTGAAAAAATAATTGGTTCACTACTGGATCAACAGAGCATGCACAGACATTATTGGACAACTTTTTGTAAAATGTGTCTTATATTTAATTTTTTTTAGTTTTTATTTATTTAATCTTTGCTTCAGTAATTCAATGTTTTTTTTGTTTTTTTAATTTGTTATAAAGTCGTCAGGAAAAGGCTGTTTCTCGCCCAAGTTCCATGACTGCCAATACGTTAGGATCTGGAAGCTCCTTACCGTTAAATAACAATGCTCTCATATCTGATAAGGTGAGTGCATAATAATATAGATCCTTTATGTGAGAGGAGAGGGAACAAGATATTTGGTGTGACTTTCTGCATGTTCTTATTACAGGGCTTTCATGTTCCTGTGCTTGGCCAGCTTCAGTCTCTGGCCCAGTGTCTTCCTGCTCCAAGTAAGTAGGCCAATGGCGTTCATGTTAAAAAATTATATCCCAACGGAATTAAGGACAGTGTCTTAAGGGGACAAAATTAAAGTTTCATGATTCAGATAGAGCAAACAATTTTTAACAACTTTCCAATTTAGTTTTTCTCAAATTTGCTTTGCTCTTTTGGTATCCTTTGTTGAAGAGTAAACCTAGGTAGGCTAATAGGAGCGTGCACGTGTCTTTGGCAGTCTGTGGCAGCGGTGTTTGCAATTATGTATAACATTGCTATAAACATTGTTGCAAATACTGCTGTCAGATGACTCGCCTAGAATTACTCTTTAACAAGTATACCAAGAGAACTAAGCAAAATTAATAGAAGTAAATTAGAAAGTTTTTTAAAATGACATCCTCTATCCAACCCATTTTGTTTAATTTTGACTTTACTGTCCCTTTAAATGTAGTTAGCTTTTCATATATTTTTTGACCGCGATCTGTCGTTTATTTTATAATAAATATTTGGATGTTCAGTGTTCTTACAGACACTTTTGAAACGAATTCCTGTACTTTAATGTATAATTGAGAAATTCTTTGGATTTATGGTGTAGTAGGTTCACAATTCAAAAAGGTTTGATTTTATTGGTTGAAAACGCAAGCTCTTGTTTCAAGTAGTAGGATTTAGGAGTTATCCAGAGTATTACAAAGTATTGTTGTAACTTATTTCAACAGAGTTTGCAAGGTGGGCTAAAAACAGAACAGGTGGAACAATTAAAGGGACCCTAAACACTAAATGCCTTTAATACACCTTACTCTAGTCATGGGGGATGCCATTTTTCGAACCTAGGTGCAGGAGAGTTACTGCATATGTGAAAATGACCGATGACTAGTAGGAGGCAGGGAATAACCTCTCTATTATCTTTATAAAATGTATTTAGTGATTCATGTCCCTTAAGGAAGTGATAGTTCTGAGGCTTTAGCCAAGGCTTACACAAACACGACATAATTGTGCAGGAAAGATTTAGAGATTGATGAGAAAGTAACGAGAGGAAGAGGGAAGCAGGTCTTGGACAGAACAAAGGGGGCAGGTGGTCGACTGATAGTTGATAATGGCAGAAGACGGTGAAGGAATTTTAAAAAGGATGCAACTGATAACTCCACCCACCATTTGCCTTATTTGGAGGAGCCAATCTGGGCTTTAGTTTGCAGACAACAAGGCTAGTCACAGTATAAAATGTGTTGTTTTGCAGTTATCTGATAAAGCCAGTTAGCAATACATATGTAGCATGGTTGGCCTTGATAAGTCAGCCAGTGCATTTCAAGTTCTGAGAATTAGAAATTGCTCACTTAGTAAACTAATAGGTCCGATTTTGGTTAACTCAATTGCTATTTAAATTGTTATATATATATATATATATATTTATTTATTTTTATTTCAAATCTTTCTCAGCTCCACTAATGAGGGCCAATATTCCCAGACCTTCAGGGCCAAGACCACTAATGGGTTGGGATGGGTGAGTATTACATTCCCCCTCACTTAACTGGACACCATACCAATATATATTTTAAGATATTATTTCTCCAACATTGGTGTGTCCGGTCCACGGCGTCATCCTTACTTGTGGGAATATTCTCTTCCCCAACAGGAAATGGCAAAGAGCACAGCAAAAGCTGCCCATATAGCCCCTCCTCAGGCTTCACCCCCCAGTCATTCTCTTTGCCGCTCTGAACAAGTAGCATCTCCACGGAGATGGTGAAGAGTATGTGGTATTAGTTGTAGTTTTTTATTCTTCTATCAAGAGTTTGTTATTTTAAAATAGTGCCGGTTTGTACTATTTACTCTAAAACAGTAAAGGATGAAGAGTTCTGTTTAAAAGAGGAGTATGATTTTAGCAGCAGTAACTAAAATCAATTGCTGTTCCCATGCAGGACTGTTGAGCCCAGAGAACTTCAGTTGGGGGGAACAGTTTGCAGACTTTTCTGCTCAAGGTATGACTAGTCCATTTTCTAACAAGACTTAGTAATGCTAGAAGACTGTTATTTTCCCTCTTTGGGATCGGTAAGCCATTTTCTTAGACTCATAACAGAATGAAGGCTTATTAATGGGCTATATACTGGTTGACACTATTGTGGGCTAAATCGATTGCTTTATTCGATATTTATATGTGGTTTGAAGTGTTTTTAAAACCTGAGAATAATTTGGTAACGTTTTTAAGCGCCAGGCAGTCGTTTAGACACCTTTTCCAGTCAGGAAGGGCCTTTCACTCTAGTAGGCAGAGCCTCATTTTCGCGCCTTAATTGCGCAGTTTCTTTTGGATGCAGTGCATGCAGCTTCTTGTGAGAGTGTCTGGTGGCCATTAAAAACATTCCTGGAAGGCTTATTTCTGTGGCGATTAACCGCCAAGGACAGGTGAAGCCACAGCAAACGCTGTGGCTGGGACTGTAGTGGGTTTAAAATTGATTAATTGATAAAACAGCTCCGGTTTCCTCATTCAAGGGGTTACAAACTTGAAAATTGGGGTGCAATACTTTTAAAGCATTAAGACACTAGGGTGCAAATTTGGTAAAGATCGGATATTTCCTTCATAGTTTTTCACACATTCAGAAATAAAGTGTGCTCTGTTTAACATTTAAAGAGACAGTAACGGTTTTGTTTAAAAACGGTTTTATTGCATTAATAGCCTGTATAAGCCTGTCTAACATGTCTGTACCTTCAGATAGAACATGTTCTGTATGTATGGAGGCCAAGGTGGTCCCCCCTTCAAATGTATGTGATAATTGTGCCATGGCGTCCAGACAAAGTAAGGACAGTTCTGTCACATTTAATAAGGTTGCCCAAGATGATTCCTCAAATGAAGGTAGTGGGGATAGTTCATCATCCCCTCTTTCTGTGTCAATACCAGTTATGCCCGCGCAGGCGACTCCTAGTACATCTAGCGCGCCAATGCTTGTTACTATGCAACAATTAACGGCAGTAATGGATAATTCTATTGCTAATATTTTATCCAAAATGCCAGCATTTCAAAGAAAGCGTGATTGCTCAGTTTTAAATACAGTGGAGCAAGAGTGCGCTGACGATAATTTATCTGTCATACCCTCACACCAGTCAGAATTGGCAGTGAGGGAGGGTTTGTCGGAGGGAGAAATTTCTGATTCAGGAAGAGTTTCTCAACAGGCAGAACCTGATGTTGTGACGTTTAAATTTAATTTAGAGCATCTCCGCGCCTTACTTAAGGAGGTACTAACTACTCTGGATGATTGTGACTCTTTGGTCATTCCAGAAAAATTGTGCAAAATGGACAAATTCCTAGAGGTCCCTGTGCACCCTGATGCCTTTCCGATACCTAAAAGGGTGGCGGACATAGTGACTAAGGAGTGGGAGAAACCAGGCATACCTTTTGTCCCACCTCCTATATTTAAGAAAATGTTCCCCATGGTCGACCCAAGGAAGGACGCATGGCAAACAGTCCCTAAGGTTGAGGGGGCAGTTTCTACGCTAGCCAAACGCACGACTATTCCCATTGAGGACAATTGTGCTTTCAAAGATCCTATGGATAAAAAATTGGAGGGTTTGCTTAAAAAGATTTTTGTTCAGCAAAGTTTCCTCCTCCAACCAATTTCGTGCATTATTCCTGTCACTACGGCGGCGTGTTTTTGGTTCGATGAACTAGAAAAGTCGCTCAATAAGGAGACTCCATATGAGGAAGTCATGGACAGAATTCATGCACTTAAGTTAGCTAATTCCTTTATTTTAGATGCCGCTTTGCAATTGGCGAGGTTAGCGGCGAAAAATTCAGGGTTTGCAATTGTGGCGCGCAGAGCGCTCTGGCTAAAGTCTTGGTCGGCGGATGTATCTTCCAAGACAAAATTGCTTAATATTCCTTTCAAAGGTAAGACCCTTTTTGGGCCAGAATTGAAGGAGATTATTTCAGACATCACTGGGGGGAAAGGGCCATGCCCTCCCACAGGGATAGGCCTTTTAAGGCTAAGAATAAGTCCAATTTTCGTTCCTTTCGTAACTTCAGGAACGGACCGTCTCCTAACTCTGCAGCCTCTAGACAAGAGGGTAACGCTTCCCAGACTAAGCCAGCTCTGAAACCAATGCAAGGCTGGAACAAGGGTAAACAGGCCAAGAAGCCTGCTGCTGCTACCAAGACAGCATGAAGGGGTAGCCCCCCATCCGGGACCGGATCTAGTAGGGGGAAGACTCTCTCTCTTTGCTCAGGCTTGGGCAAGAGATGTTCCGGATCCCTGGGCACTAGAAATAGTCTCTCAGGGTTATCTTCTAGAATTCAAGGAACTTCCTCCAAGGGGAAGGTTCCACATGTCTCGCTTATCTTCAGACCAGATAAAGAGACAGGCATTCTTACATTGCGTAGGAGACCTATTAAAGATGGGAGTGATACACCCAGTTCCAACAGCGGAACAAGGTCAGGGGTTTTACTCAAACCTGTTTGTAGTTCCCAAAAAAGAGGGAACTTTCAGACCAATTCTGGATTTAAAAATTCTAAACAAATACCTCAGAGTTCCATCGTTCAAAATGGAAACCATTCGAACAATTTTACCTACAATCCAGGAGGGTCAATATATGACTACCGTGGATTTAAAGGATGCGTACCTACATATTCCTATCCACAAAGATCATCATCAGTTCCTAAGGTTCGCCTTTCTGGACAAACATTACCAGTTCGTGGCTCTTCCGTTCGGTTTAGCCACTGCTCCCAGAATCTTCACAAAGGTGCTAGGGTCCCTTCTAGCGGTTCTAAGACCGAGGGGCATTGCAGTGGCACCTTACCTAGACGACATTCTAATCCAAGCGTCGTCTCTTTCCAAAGCAAAGGCTCATACAGACATTGTTCTAGCCTTTCTCAGATCTCACGGGTGGAAGGTGAACGTAGAAAAGAGTTCCCTGTCTCCGTCAACAAGAGTTCCCTTTTTGGGAACAATAATAGATTCTTAAGAAATGAAGATCTTCCTGACAGAGGTCAGAAAGTCAAAGCTTCTAAACGCTTGTCAAGTTCTTCACTCTATTCTGCAGCCTTCCATAGCTCAGTGCATGGAAGTAGTAGGATTGATGGTTGCAGCAATGGACAATAGTGCCTTTTGCTCGAATTCATCTAAGACCATTACAACTGTGCATGCTCAATCAGTGGAATGGGGACTATGCAGACTTGTCTCCCCAGATTCAAGTAGACCAGGTAACCAGAGACTCACTCCGTTGGTGGTTGACTCAGGATCACCTGTCTCAGGGAATGAGTTTCCGCAGACCAGAGTGGGTCATTGTCACGACCAACGCCAGTCTATTAGGCTGGGGCGCGGTCTGGGACTCCCTGAAAGCTCAGAGTCTATGGTCTCGGGAAGAGTCTCTTCTCCCGATAAACATCCTGGAACTGAGAGCGATATTCAATGCGCTCCGGGCTTGGCCTCAACTAGCGAAGGCTGGATTCATAAGATTCCAGTCGGACAACATGACGACTGTAGCTTACATCAACCATCAGGGAGGAACAAAGAGTTCCTTGGCGATGAGAGAGGTATCCAAGATCATCAAATGGGCGGAGGATCACTCCTGCCATCTATCTGCAATTCACATCCCAGGAGTAGACAACTGGGAGGCGGATTATTTGAGTTGTCAGACTTTCCATCCGGGGGAGTGGGAACTCCACCCGGAGGTCTTTGCCCAGTTAACTCAATTATGGGGCATTCCGGACATGGATCTGATGGCGTCTCGTCAGAACTTCAAGGTTCCTTGCTACGGGTCCAGATTCAGGGATCCCAAGGCGACTCTAGTGGATGCATTAGTGGCGCCTTGGTCGTTCAACCTAGCTTATGTGTTTCCACCGTTTCCTCTCCTTCCCAGGCTCGTAGCCAGGATCAAACAGGAGAAGGCCTCGGTGATTCTGATAGCTCCTACGTGGCCACGCAGGACTTGGTATGCAGACCTGGTGAATATGTCATCGGCTCCACCATGGAAGCTACCTTTGAGACAGGATCTTCTAGTACAAGGTCCATTCGAACATCCAAATCTAGTTTCTCTGCAGCTGACTGCTTGGAAATTGAACGCTTGATTTTATCCAAGCGTGGGTTTTCAAATTCAGTGATAGATACTCTGGTCCAAGCCAGAAAACCTGTGACTAGAAAGATTTACCATAAAATATGGAAAAAATATATCTGTTGGTGTGAATCCAAGGGATTCTCCTGGAGTAAAATTAAAATTCCTAAGATTCTTTCCTTTCTCCAAGAGGGTTTGGATAAAGGGTTGTCAGCGAGTTCTCTAAAAGGACAGATTTCTGCTTTATCTGTTTTGTTACACAAACGCCTGGCAGCTGTGCCAGATGTACAGGCTTTGGTCAGAATCAAGCCTGTTTACAGACCCATGACTCCTCCTTGGAGTCTAAATTTAGTTCTTTCAGTTCTTCAAGGGGTTCCGTTTGAACCTTTACATTCCATAGATATCAAGTTACTATCTTGGAAAGTTCTGTTTTTGGTTGCTATTTCTTCTGCTAGAAGAGTTTCTGAATTATCTGCTTTGCAGTGTGATCCACCCTATCTGGTGTTCCATTCAGATAAGGTCGTTTCTCCAACATAGGTGTGTCCGGTCCACGGCGTCATCCTTACTTGTGGGATATTCTCTTCCCCAACAGGAAATGGCAAAGAGCCCAGCAAAGCTGGTCACATGATCCCTCCTAGGCTCCGCCTACCCCAGTCATTCTCTTTGCCGTTGTACAGGCAACATCTCCACAGAGATGGCTTAGAGTTTTTTAGTGTTTAACAGGAATTCAAGGGACTTCCCCCAAGGGGGAGGTTCCACAGGTCTCAGTTGTCTTCAGACCACATAAAAAGACAGGCATTCTTACATTGTGTAGAAGACCTGTTAAAAATGGGAGTGATTCATCCTGTTCCATTAAGAGAACAAGGAATGGGGTTCTACTCCAATCTGTTTATAGTTCCCAAGAAAGAGGGAACGTTCAGACCAATCTTAGATCTCAAGATCTTAAACAAGTTTCTCAAGGTTCCATCGTTCAAGATGGAAACCATTCGAACTATTCTTCCTTCTATCCAGGAAGGTCAATTCATGACCACGGTGGATTTAAAGGATGCGTATCTACATATTCCTATCCACAAGGAACATCATCGGTTCCTGAGGTTCGCATTCCTGGACAAACATTACCAGTTCGTGTCGCTTCCTTTCGGATTAGCCACTGCTCCAAGGATTTTCACAAAGGTACTAGGGTCCCTTCTAGCTGTGCTAAGACCAAGGGGCATTGCTGTAGTACCTTACTTGGACGACATTCTGATTCAAGCGTCGTCCCTTCCTCAAGCAAAGGCTCACACGGACATTGTCCTGGCCTTTCTCAGATCTCACGGATGGAAAGTGAACGTGGAAAAGAGTTCTCTATCTCCGTCAACAAGGGTTCCCTTCTTGGGAACCATAATAGACTCCTTAGAAATGAGGATTTTTCTGACAGAGGCCAGAAAAACAAAACTTCTAGACTCTTGTCGGATACTTCATTCCGTTCCTCTTCCTTCCATAGCTCAGTGCATGGAAGTGATCGGGTTGATGGTAGCGGCAATGGACATAGTTCCTTTTGCACGCATTCATCTAAGACCATTACAACTGTGCATGCTCAGTCAGTGGAATGGGGACTATACAGACTTGTCTCCGAAGATACAAGTAAATCAGAGGACCAGAGACTCACTCCGTTGGTGGCTGTCCCTGGACAACCTGTCACGAGGGATGACATTCCGCAGACCAGAGTGGGTCATTGTCACGACCGACGCCAGTCTGATGGGCTGGGGCGCGGTCTGGGGATCCCTGAAAGCTCAGGGTCTTTGGTCTCGGGAAGAATCTCTTCTACCGATAAATATTCTGGAACTGAGAGCGATATTCAATGCTCTCAAGGCTTGGCCTCAGCTAGCGAGGGCCAAGTTCATACGGTTTCAATCAGACAACATGACAACTGTTGCGTACATCAACCATCAGGGGGGAACAAGGAGTTCCCTGGCGATGGAAGAAGTGACCAAAATCATTCTATGGGCGGAGTTTCACTCCTGCCACCTGTCTGCTATCCACATCCCAGGAGTGGAAAATTGGGAAGCGGATTTTCTGAGTCGTCAGACATTGCATCCGGGGGAGTGGGAACTCCATCCGGAAATCTTTGCCCAAGTCACTCAGCTGTGGGGCATTCCAGACATGGATCTGATGGCCTCTCGTCAGAACTTCAAAGTTCCTTGCTACGGGTCCAGATCCAGGGATCCCAAGGCGGCTCTAGTGGATGCACTAGTAGCACCTTGGACCTTCAAACTAGCTTATGTGTTCCCGCCGTTTCCTCTCATCCCCAGGCTGGTAGCCAGGATCAATCAGGAGAGGGCGTCGGTGATCTTGATAGCTCCTGCGTGGCCATGCAGGACTTGGTATGCAGATCTGGTGAATATGTCATCGGCTCCACCTTGGAAGCTACCTTTGAGACGAGACCTTCTTGTTCAGGGTCCGTTCGAACATCCGAATCTGGTTTCACTCCAGCTGACTGCTTGGAGATTGAACGCTTGATCTTATCGAAGCGAGGGTTCTCAGATCCTGTTATCGATACTCTTGTTCAGGCCAGAAAGCCTGTAACTAGAAAGATTTACCACAAAATTTGGAAAAAATATATCTGTTGGTGTGAATCTAAAGGATTCCCTTGGGACAAGGTTAAGATTCCTAGGATTCTATCCTTCCTTCAAGAAGGATTGGAAAAAGGTTTATCTGCAAGTTCCCTGAAGGGACAGATTTCTGCCTTGTCTGTGTTACTTCACAAAAAGCTGGCCGCTGTGCCAGATGTTCAAGCTTTTGTTCAGGCTCTGGTTAGAATTAAGCCTGTTTACAAACCTTTGACTCCTCCTTGGAGTCTCAATTTAGTTATTTCAGTTCTTCAGGGGGTTCCGTTTGAACCCTTGCATTCCGTTGATATTAAGTTATTATCTTGGAAAGTTTTGTTTTTAGTTGCAATTTCTTCTGCTAGAAGAGTTTCAGAATTATCTGCTCTGCAGTGTTCTCCTCCTTATCTGGTGTTCCATGCAGATAAGGTGGTTTTACGTACTAAACCTGGTTTTCTTCCAAAAGTTGTTTCTAACAAAAACATTAACCAGGAGATTATCGTACCTTCTCTGTGTCCGAAACCAGTTTCGAAGAAGGAACGTTTGTTGCACAATTTGGATGTTGTTCGCGCTCTAAAATTCTATTTAGATGCTACAAAGGATTTTAGACAAACATCTTCCTTGTTTGTTGTTTATTCCGGTAAAAGGAGAGGTCAAAAAGCAACTTCTACCTCTCTCTCTTTTTGGATTAAAAGCATCATCAGATTGGCTTACGAGACTGCCGGACGGCAGCCTCCCGAAAGAATCACAGCTCATTCCACTAGGGCTGTGGCTTCCACATGGGCCTTCAAGAACGAGGCTTCTGTTGATCAGATATGTAGGGCAGCGACTTGGTCTTCACTGCACACTTTTACCAAATTTTACAAGTTTGATACTTTTGCTTCTTCTGAGGCTATTTTTGGGAGAAAGGTTTTGCAAGCCGTGGTGCCTTCCATTTAGGTGACCTGATTTGCTCCCTCCCTTCATCCGTGTCCTAAAGCTTTGGTATTGGTTCCCACAAGTAAGGATGACGCCGTGGACCGGACACACCTATGTTGGAGAAAACAGAATTTATGTTTACCTGATAAATTACTTTCTCCAACGGTGTGTCCGGTCCACGGCCCGCCCTGGTTTTTTTAATCAGGTCTGATATTTTATTTTCTTTAACTACAGTCACCACGGTACCATATGGTTTCTCCTATGCAAATATTCCTCCTTAACGTCGGTCGAATGACTGGGGTAGGCGGAGCCTAGGAGGGATCATGTGACCAGCTTTGCTGGGCTCTTTGCCATTTCCTGTTGGGGAAGAGAATATCCCACAAGTAAGGATGACGCCGTGGACCGGACACACCGTTGGAGAAAGTAATTTATCAGGTAAACATAAATTCTGTTTTTGCGTACCAAACCTGGTTTTCTTCCAAAAGTAGTTTCCAACAAGAATATTAACCAGGAAATAGTTGTTCCTTCTCTGTGTCCGAATCCAGTTTCAAAGAAGGAACGTTTGTTACACAATTTAGATGTGGTCCGTGCTTTAAAGTTCTATTTAGACGCAACAAAGGATTTCAGACAAACTTCATCTTTGTTTGTCGTTTACTCTGGTAAGAGGAGAGGACAAAAAGCTACTGCTACCTCTCTATCTTTCTGGCTGAAAAGCATCATCCGATTGGCTTATGAGACTGCCGGACGGCAGCCTCCTGAACGAATCACTGCTCACTCTACTAGGGCTGTGGCTTCCACATGGGCCTTCAAGAACGAGGCTTCTGTTGATCAGATATGTAAGGCAGCGACTTGGTCTTCTCTGCACACTTTTGCCAAATTTTACAAATTCGATACTTATGCTTCTTCGGAGGCTATTTTTGGGAGAAAGGTTTTGCAAGCCGTGGTGCCTTCTGTTTAGGTAACCTGATTTGCTCCCTCCCTTCATCCGTGTCCTAAAGCTTTGGTATAGGTTCCCACAAGTAAGGATGACGCCGTGGACCGGACACACCAATGTTGGAGAAAACAGAATTTATGCTTACCTGATAAATTTCTTTCTCCAACGGTGTGTCCGGTCCACGGCCCGCCCTGGTTTTTTAATTAGGTTTGAAAAAATTTCTTTCTCTATACACTACAGTCACCACGGCACCCTATAGTTTCTCCTTTTTTTCTCCTAACCGTCGGTCGAATGACTGGGGGGCGGAGCCTGAGGAGGGGCTATATGGGCAGCTTTTGCTGTGCTCTTTGCCATTTCCTGTTGGGGAAGAGAATATTCCCACAAGTAAGGATGACACCGTGGACCGGACACACCGTTGGAGAAAGAAATTTATCAGGTAAGCATAAATTCTGTTTTTGTCTGTCATAGAAGCAGTGATGTATTTTGTGCCTTGTTTGCCTGGGCTAAAATACGCCCATGCATAGAAGTTTGAAAACAGATAAATGTGTGTGCAAAATGCTTGCCATGTAATATAAATAGTACAATTGTAAAGGGTGTCCTTTGCATTTATTGTGATGCTATTGTTGTGGTATTAATGTGTTTATGAAACCAAAATAAAATCTCTTTTGCTTTTTGTTTTCCTCAGTCCCAACCGAGGACGCCCTCTACACAACGATCGCAACCCTAGGAACCAGAATCCTTCCTTGACATCGTCGGGACCTGTTTATGTCCATCCTCCCCCACCCATGTATCCTCCCCCTCCACCACATTCAATTCCTCTCCCTCCAGGTGTTCCCCCTCCTCAATTTCCGCCTCAGTTTCCTCCTAACCAACCAGCAACTGGAGGCTATAACGTTCCTCCTCCTGGGTTTCCTTCGGCTCCTGCTAACATGTCTGCTCCGTGGGTGGGTCCCACAGTACCAAACCCACACAACAATGCACTACCAGCTCAGTCACACGCTCCTCCTCTTTCCAAAGAGGAATTTTACAGAGAGCAGCGCCGGCTGAAAGAAGAGTAAGTAGTTTATGATGTAACATGTGTTATCCAATGCGTCTCTGGTGCAAGGTGAAACCGCTTATAGACATCCTTCGTAGATTAGATCCAGAATCATTATTGTTCTTTTAAAGATTGCAACAAATGTATTTAAGGGTTTATATATATATATATATATATATATATATATGTGTGTGTGTGTATTGCCACTAATATAATTTAAATGGACAGTCTAGTCAAAATTAAACTTTCATTATTCCGATTTTAAACACCTTTCCTTTTATCATCAAATTTGCTTTGTTCTCTTGGTATTCTTTGTTTAAAGCTAAACCTAGGTAGGCTCATATGCTAATTTCGAATCCTTTGAAGGCTGCCTCTTATCTGAATGCATTTAACAGTTTTTCCACAGCTAGTTCATGTATGCCATATAGATAACACTGTGCTCACTCCTGTGGAGTTATTTATGAGTCTGATTGGCTAACATGCAAGTCTGTAAAAAGAACAAATAAGAGGAGTTGTCTTTAAAGGGACACTAAAACCAAAATTAAACTTTCTTGATTCAGATAGAGCATGTCATTTTACATTTCCAATTTACTTCTATTATCAAAATGTCTTTATTTCCGTTGTATTCTTTGTTGAAGAGTAAATCTAGGTAGGCTCAGGAGCGTGCATGTTTCTTGTGTTCTATGGCAGCAACATTTACAACATTGTAGCAGTGTGATACATTGTTGCAAATACTGCTGCCATAGAGTACTAATGATACATATACGCTCCTAAGCTCTTATGAGCATTCCTAGATTTACTCTTCAACAAAGGATGCAAAGATAACAAAGCAATTGTGATAATGGGCAAGTTGTTAAAATTGGTATGTTCTATCTGAATCACGAAAGTTTAATTTTGACTTTACTGTCTCTTTAAAACTGCCATTTGGTTAGGGACATTTGCATTGTTTTGCAGTCACTGTAGGGGAGGACAGGGTTCGGAGTCGCACTGCAGTGTCTCTGGGGTACTGGAAAAACTACAATGGAGCATGGAAAAGGCATTTTTTTCTTCTTAAATGGAAAGAGTCCACAGCTGCATTCATTACTTTTGGGATATAAGAACCTGGCCACCAGGAGGAGGCAAAGACAACCCAACCAAAGGCTTAAATACTCCTCCCACTCCCCTCATCCCCCAGTCATTCTTTGCCCCAGGAGGATGGCAGAGAAGTGTCAGATTTTTTGTTTTTGCCTCTTATGGAGGGTAGTACTCTTGGGCATGGGACAGGAGTTTTAAGTAGTCCTGTTAGTCTCTCAGTGAGGGCTTGGATGAAAGTTAGAGTCCAGAGATGCAGGAAATTTCTTTCTGCAAAACTATCCCGACTCATATTAACAGCTCCTCAAGCAATCAGTGTTGTCGAACTTCGCTTTGCTGCCTGCTTTCTTCTCTCAAGTCCATGGCGGAGGCGATGCTACTATCTGTCACACTTGAAGGGCTGTGTTCCTGTTCCACGGCGTAGATTCCGGTAAGATCGTTTTATTTTACTTCGCAATGTACAGGTGGGTTTTATAATCATGTTTGTTATGTGATTCAACCTGCTTATGTGCAATGTTTACTGGGCTCGTGTTTGGAGTATTGAGGCCTTTGGATGTGACGCAACCTTTTGGCTGGGCGCGCTTGTTTGGACTGTACAGTTCACCTTGTGTTCGGGCGTGGCTACGTTCCGTTATTTCATTTCCGCATTCCATACCACGTGTCAAAGGAAATTTTCTAGTCCTCAGGGGTCTGGTCATAGGACGTGGTGAGTGGCCTAGCTATTGGGGGTGTAAGGTGCCGTTTTAGTTTATTCACTACTTTAGTCCATGTTTAAATATCCTCTATCCAGCTATGGAGGATTCTGATGTTGAGACTGTGTTAATTTCAGATTCTGTTAGAGGATTCGGATACTGAGACTATTTTGATTTCAAATTAAGATTCTGTGTCCAGTGATGAATCCGGAGTGGCCTCGTTGACGCCTGTCAACCAGTATTGTTCCGTATGCCATTTTAGAGTGCCTGGTTCCTCGGGCTCGGGGAATCCAGGGACTGCTGAGCAATCCACCTCTGGGTGCCCTGTCCTCCGAGAGGTGAGTTCCCTACCAAATCATACTTCTGCACATGTGGGGTAACCCAGTTTATGGTTCCTCCGTGCGGGGTGGCGTGTTTCCCCCGGAGGTTGCAGCATGTTTTCGCTTCCATATAATGTTGGCAATTGTTTGTCTGCAGAGTTCAGACGTTTATTGTACCAGGCCTTCCGCCTTGGGGAGGGCATCTACAGTTCCCCGCAGGGGTCTCTGTCCATGAGTGTTGTACCTTCCGTTATAGGATTGCGCGCCTTCACGTGTTGCTCAGACATGTTTTTCAGTTATTGAATGACCCTATCGTTACCAGATACAGGGATTTTCAGTCTGATACTTCGAATGGTGCACCTCATTAGACATATGGGGATGAAGTAATCTCCTGATTGTCATTTGTTAGAGATCTTTACCAGTTTTGTGTAATAGGGCTCCGTTTGGCTGGTCCTGTGGGTAGGCCTGTGACTTCTGGGCCTACCTCCGGGTTGCCTTATATTTTATTTCTATCCAATGGGATGTCTTATTTGTTTTTTGTTTCCTTCGGGAACCTTCTAGGATTGATACGCTTTATTACTTCTTCAGAAGTTGTTGAACATGTTAGTCCTCTGTTAAAAATGTCGGTTTCTGTTTTTCCCCTACGAGGGAAAATGTACGCAGCTTGCCGGTTGGGACCCTAGATGCAGGCTGTTCCTGTCAGGTTCGTTCGGTTTTGTGGCTGTTCAGACACGTGGCGCTGTTCTGCTCGGCTGGTTCGGTAGAAGCGACGAGTGCTCAGGTTTATCATTGTTTTTCATGTTCAACTAAGCATTTGAGAAGACTTGTGGGTCCGTGAGGTGGGAAGGATTGTTTCAGTCCTTATAGCCTTCAGTCATAGATGCCCAGGCAGGGGATTTTTTCCGCTACGTCACTCTATCTGACATCTGATTTCCTCAGATCTTAGAGTTTCCTCCCCCATGTGGTGGAGGGAGGGGCTTAATGCCCCTTACCACTATTGAGCGGTTTGGCCTTCATTTTTTAGGCCTCTGGATGTGTCCTTTTGGGCTTGATCCAACAGCTTGTACAGGATAGCTGTCTAGCATGCGGAAGGTTTTGCAGTTTGAAACCTGTTGCAGCTCTCGACACCTTGCAGGTGTACACGTAGCTGTTTCTAGTATATCTAGATGCAGTTCTTACTCTTGACTGAGTTATAAAGAGGCCTTTGGGTCTTCTTTCATTGCCTTCGGGTGAGTGGATCTCCTTTTAGGGATCTGTGTTTCCAGGTTCCCTGCGGGGACTTTTGTTTAGCTCAGGGTTTTCCGGAGCAGGGTAGACTTTAATGCCTTCTCTTCCTTGTGTCCTCTGCTTGTGCGGAGGTGTTAGGGAGACTAGTGCTGCTAGTAGGATTTTTTTGTACCTCGAGGTATCCCTCTGAGAAGTATCTTCATACGACTTTTAACCTTGCTTTTTGGAGCATTAGACTTTAGCTAGGGGTGGTTCCTTCCTTTGGTCGGAGCTTTTGAGTTCTTCTCGCTATCCGGTTTCTCTGGATATGCATCCATACCCTTGTGTCTGGCTTTTTGGCCGGCTGTGGTGTTTAGTTCTATGGTAAGGTTTGCCTGAACTATTAGGTGCCCGGACCTGTTTTTCTCCCTGAGACGTCCGGTTGCTGATGCTTTGCTTGGCCTTTTTACTGACCCAGTCTTGGGTGGTTTTGGAATCTTGGATCTCAGGGCTGGTCAGGGTGTTCCACTGTAGTGGGAACTTGGGCTCTGTCCTTGCTCCATTTACCTCACCTGGCCATAGTTGGCCAGGTTTTCAGAGTATTTTATACTCTTTGCCACAGAGTGGCCCACGTTATCTGGTGGTTAGACGTGTGGCTTGAGCCTCAAGGGTGGTTGGTTCATACCCAGCTGCTGGCGCTGGATGCCTAATTTCTGGTGTTCCTTAGGGTTGCATTCCCCTGGTCAGCTTGCCAGTGTTCCCGTGGATTCCCTGCTCTGCAGGCGATTGGTTTGGCTGTTCCTCTGCTTGGCATGCTACTTGTAGGGGGGTCCTTTTCTAGGACATCTGTGTTGGGAATTTTACTTCCCATTCACCAGTGCCTTCAGGCCGTAAAGACAGTTGCTGCCCTTCTGGCATCATCCCTTTTCTTTGGGAGATATTCTCCTCCCTATGGAGATATAGAGTCCTTGCTTGGGACTTCTCCTGGATGGGAGGAGGAAAGGTGGGATTGGTTCCCTCTGGGGTCTTGCTGGCTCCAAGCAGACTTGTTGGACCTTTATTTTGATAGATCCTTAGGTCTATGGCCTTGTTGTCTGTTTCAGAGTCGGGTTGTACTTGTGCTCTGTGGGGATGGCTGTGCTATCCTTATGCTCGTTCCTGTTTCGGGATTCTTTTTGTTTCCTTGACTTGGATCCCTGAGGCTGGGTTGTCCAGCGGAGTATGGGTCTGCAGGTCAGGATGGCCGAGTGGTTTAAGAAACTGCGTTTTCGCAGTCTCCTCTGGATGTGTGAGCTATTTGAATCTATCCTGTTAGCTAGGGTATAGATTTTCCTTTCATCTTGCTCCATTGATTTAAAGAGGGTTTCCTCTTCCTTTGGGTTCTGAGAGTATACTCTCCTTCTCGGGGGACCTTGATTGAGGGTTTTGTGTTCCCCTTTTCAGGGACCTGTGTGTAGGTCTGGCGACTTAGGTTGCCTGGAGCAAGCCCTCTATATGGGGGTTGCTTTTGCGGTCTCTTTCTTGCTTGCTTGACTGCTTCTTAATCCTCGCAAGTACCCTCTGTGTCGTCCTATTGTGTTCTCAAATCCGGGGGTTTTCACCTAGGTGTATTACACACTTTTTTTCATGGTCGCATACCTTGGTATCTATGGCCAGACACTGGGAGGACTTGGCCTCTTCTGTTGCATCCGTGCTTGCAGAATATTGGGGAGACGTCTGTTCTGTCTCTGTGCCTAGTCTTTTCCCGGGTTTTGCTTGGTATAGGCAAAGCCTCCTTTCCCTATTTGGGCCCCTTGGGTCTCTGTGAGTTGGGCTCACTAGTGGGGGTGTTCCTTTTTGTATTAGGAGACCTTTTGGTTTCCTTGGTTCTCCTTTGCCTTTGTCCCTTGGGTGTTTTGGCCGTTGTCTCCTTCATTTGTGGAGATGAGCGGTGGGGGACCGTTTGTTGGATGACAGTGTCTCCTGGAGGACTGTTGGCTCAGTCAAGTCCATTTGTGGTCTCTAGTTTGGCTTCTGGACTAACTGTGAGTCAGTGTCACTGGGGCTTTTCCTCTTCAAATTTTCTCAGCTTCGGACAAAGTGTTTTTTTTTATTGGGTAGAGGTTCAGCCCTGGTGCCCTCAGTATGGGCCGCCTATTGTACCCCCCGTCTTCAGTGTCCTCTATAACTTGGGTATTATTTTCCCAAAAGTAATGAATGCAGCTGTGGACTCTCTCAATTTAAGAAGAAAAACATAAATTATGCTTACATGATCATTTCCTTTTCTTCTGATGGAAAGAGTCCACAGCTCCCCATCCGTATTTTATGTGGGGCGTCCTTTTATTCTTCTGGCACCTTTTCACCCTGATGTTTCTTCTACTCTTCCTTGTTCCTCTGCAGAATAACTGGGGGATAAGGGGAGTGGGAGGAGTATTTAAGCATTTGGCTGGGGTGTGTCTGCCTCCTCCTGGTGGCCAGGTTCTTATTTCCCAAAAGTAATGAATGCAGCTGTGGACTCTTTCCATCAGAAGAAAAGGAAATTATCAGGTAAGCATAATTTGTTTTTGTTTGTTTTTAAAATTAATTGCGAGAGACTTGAATGCCCCTTTAAATTACAGGAAAAGAGAGCACAGGACAATCCATTGTAACTGTTGTTTTACTAAGCAAAACAAAACTGAACAGTGTAAGAAAAATTGCATTTTGAATTGAATGTCCCTTTAATAAACCCTAGCACTCTCCCCTTTGTTTCAAGGACCACTAAATGCAATAGGATTGTATAATTAACAAGTGCATACTTAAAAGACAATGCAATAAAACCTACTCTGAATTTCCAATAAGCAGTAGATTTTATTCTGGCAAATAAATGTTTTCTCCCATTTTCCGGCCTCCTGTATCATGTGACAGACCTCAATCAAGCACATACTAGTATACATATACCCTATGAGCTTGTTCCCCAAAAAGTGTGAATATATATAAAAATATAAATAACGGAAGTAAATTGGAAAGTGTTTTAAAAGTGCAGCTCTATCTGAATGATTCAAAGTTTATTTTGACTTGAGTGTCCCTTTATATGTGCTTTTTGTGAGATGCAGACAGATTCTAGATTATGACTGTGGAAGAACTAAATAACTTACCACTTGTATATTAATTCTACTCTCACAAATGATTGTTGTGAAACCCAAGTGTAATTTTTTTTTTTCCTCAGAGAAAAAAAGAAATCTAAACTTGACGAATTTACAAAC
>NC_069509.1:48346532-48436532 GCF_027579735.1 Bombina bombina
AGCAGCGAGTGACGGAGATAAAGGAAAATCTACAGGGACTGAACCACAATCCAAGAAACCCAAAGAGGAGACTCAAAAAGGAGATAACACCAAGCCTCCTCAACCACATAAAGAGGATAAGGCAGCCTTACTCCCACGCAAGGTCCATCTCAAGATGATGAAGGAAAGCAATGACAACAAACAAACTGAAAGCAAACAAACTGATAACAAGCAAACTGACAAGCTAACAGAAGACGATAAGAACAAAAAAGAACAACCCAAAGAGTCAAAACAGGACAAACCTTCAAATAAAGAGACAACTAAAAAATCTGGGGACAAAGCCCGACCGGCTGAGCCCAAAGCTGAGAAACGGAAAAGAAAACCTGATGATAACGTGCTAGAAAAGGAGCAGGAAAAAACTGTAAAAATCATAAAAACTGAGGGTGTGGAAGCCATAAAGCCTGTAACCTCCAAGGAAAAAACGGAAGCAGATACGATAAAGACAGAAAAGGTACCAGAAGAGCTACCAGAGAAGAGCAAACCTGCTTCTACAGCTGTGAAAAAAATTAAACTGAACCGTGAAACTGGGAAGAAAATTACAACCACTGATGTCACCAGTAATGTAGAAGAGGGGCAAGTTAAAGTGGAATCTGCCACAATGAACAAACCTAAACCTGAGCGAATAAAGGGCAAGGGGAAAAGGAAACTGCCTCTACCTGATGGGACTGGCTCCACTCTGGTGGACTATACCAGGTAAGAATTCCTTGTGTTGTAAGATACAGAGACTATTGCAAAACTGTTTGTGTTAATGTTTTAAATTAGTGTAAAATAATTGATTTATCACCAAGCATTTATTTTCGTAATTTATACTATGCATGTGTTGTAACTGATCATTTCAAACCTTTAGACCCCTCTGCTTTAAAATTAAGCTATTATAGAGCTGTTATAGAACTTTATTTTATTGTATGTCAGACCTCCTCAAAGCTGTTAAAAACATTTTAAATTACACATCCCATGCACAATGCATTGCTTCTCCTGGGAAGCCATTTGTTGGCCAATCAGGAGAGGTATTTGCATGTATCCGCCAATCGCCAATTGACTCCTACTCAGGAATAGCATGAGAGAGTGCAAAGTGTCCAAACTTAATTGTCTTTTAATCCCTTTGTTAAACACACTGAAATTTGGTCTTTGTTTAAAAGTAAATACTCTGAAAGAACATTGAAAGCGTCCTTTTAAATTGTTATACAAACAGTAAGCCTGTAGTATAGTCCAATAAAGGTTTGGTTGAATTGCACTCAAAGTACAGCAGAACAAATAAAATGGTACGCAAATAACAGTGGAAGTTTGTTTATTCCTGCTTAGTAGTATATCTGCTAGATTGTACAAATAGTAGTATATCTGCTAGATTGTACAAATAGTAGTATATCTGCTAGATTGTACAAATAGTAGTATATCTGCTAGATTGTACAAATAGTAGTGTATCTGTTAGATTGTACAAATAGTAGTATATCTGCTAGATTGTACAAATAGTAGTATATCTGCTAGATTGTACAAATAGTAGTATATCTGCTAGATTGTACAAATAGTAGTATATCTGCTAGATTGTACAAATAGTAGTATATCTGCTAGATTGTACAAATAGTAGTATATCTGCTAGATTGTACAAATAGTAGTATATCTGCTAGATTGTACAAATAGTAGTATATCTGTTAGATTGTACAAATAGTAGTATATCTGTTAGATTGTACAAATAGTAGTGTATCTGCTAGATTGTACAAATAGAAGTGTGTCTGCTAGATTGTACAAATAGTAGTATATCTGCTAGATTGTACAAATAGAAGTGTATCTGCTAGATTGTACAAATAGTAGTATATCTGCTAGATTGTACAAATAGAAGTGTATCTGCTAGATTGTACAAGTAGAAGTATATCTGCTAGATTGTACAAATAGTAGTATATCTGCTAGATTGTACAAATAGTAGTATATCTGCTAGATTGTACAAATAGTAGTATATCTGCTAGATTGTACAAATAGTAGTATATCTGCTAGATTGTACAAATAGTAGTATATCTGTTAGATTGTACAAATAGTAGTGTATCTGCTAGATTGTACAAATAGTAGTGTATCTGCTAAATTGTACAAATAGAAGTGTATCTGCTAGATTGTACAAATAGTAGTATATCTGCTAGATTGTACAAATAGAAGTGTATCTGCTAGATTGTACAAATAGTAGTATATCTGCTAGATTGTACAAATAGAAGTGTATCTGCTAGATTGTACAAATAGAAGTATATCTGCTAGATTGTACAAATAGAAGTGTATCTGCTAGATTGTACAAATCATAGTATATCTGCTAGATTGTACAAATAGAAGTGTATCTGCTAGATTGTACAAATAGTAGTATATCTGCTAGATTGTACAAATAGAAGTGTATCTGCTAGATTGTACAAATAGAAGTGTATCTGCTAGATTGTACAAATAGAAGTGTATCTGCTAGATTGTACAGATAGTAGTATATCTGCTAGATTGTACAAATAGAAGTGTATCTGCTAGATTGTACAAATAGAAGTGTATCTGCTAGATTGTACAAATAGAAGTGTATCTGCTAGATTGTACAGATAGTAGTATATCTGCTAGATTGTACAGATAGTAGTATATCTGCTAGATTGTACAGATAGTAGTATATCTGCTAGATTGTACAGATAGTAGTATATCTGCTAGATTGTACAGATAGTAGTATATCTGCTAGATTGTACAGATAGTAGTATATCTGCTAGATTGTACAGATAGTAGTATATCTGCTAGATTGTACAGATAGTAGTATATCTGCTAGATTGTACAGATAGTAGTATATCTGCTAGATTGTACAGATAGTAGTATATCTGCTAGATTGTACAGATAGTAGTATATCTGCTAGATTGTACAGATAGTAGTATATCTGCTAGAATGTACAAATAGTAGTATACCTGCTAGATTGTACAAATAGTAGTATACCTGCTAGATTGTACAAATAGTAGTATATCTGCTAGATTGTACAGATAGTAGTATATCTGCTAGATTGTACAAATAGTAGTATATCTGCTAGATTGTACAAATAGTAGTATATCTGCTAGACTGTACAAATAGTAGTATACCTGCTAGACTGTACAAATAGAAGTGTATCTGCTAGATTGTACAAATAGTAGTATGTCTGCTAGATTGTACAAATAGAAGTGTATCTGCTGGATTGTACAAATAGTAGTATATCTACTGGATTGTACAAATAGTAGTATATCTGCTAGATTGTACAGATAGTAGTATATCTGCTAGATTGTACAAATAGTAGTATATCTGCTTTATTGTAGCAATAATAGACTATTTCTTAGATTACAGTTATAGTAGACTATCGGCTCGATTACAGTTATAGTAGACTATCGGACAGATTGTATTAGTATATATTCTACTACTTCATAGTAGAATGTCTGCTAAATCATAATAGTAGTTTGTCTGCCAGGTTCCAAAAGAAGACCAAGCTTAATGGGCAAAAACTAGATCTCGCACTGCTTGGTTCATGCCTTGGTTATTTCCCAGAAAGCACCATTTTAGGAATATTGTCATTTTGGCAATATAATAACCAATACTGATATCCGTTTACAGCATGTATTCTTTGATATAGGTAGCAGTTATCCTGTCTCGTATTTAAAGTAATGCACCGAGATTTACTTGCTTAGACTAGTTAGCCATAAATTAAGCTGTCTGTAGAGTCCTGTAGGTCCTGTAGATGTTGTGGGCTGTTTAGATGGGCTTGCAACACTAAGATTAAGAACATTCTAGGCTGCACAGTGTCTTCTCCCTCATCCAGTTTTGAAGAATATTGTAGAGCTGGTATAGCTTATGTTTTGTTTTTTCCCTGGTCCCTTATTAACAATACAAGCCTTCATCATCATTGAATATTTGAAAAAACAAGCCTGAGATTTCCCCCTTTGGTAGTCTAGTTTGTAGAATATAAAGTGATTATCATTTTAATAAGAATACTAACCCAGACCACTTTTTAGCACTACCCAGTTGAATTGGTCGTTCTTAAATGTGCGTGAAATTCTTTGAGATTGTGATATTGAATCTTTATGCATAGTAAATCAACTTTGCAGTATACTTTTATCACTTAGTTTGCCCCATCTTACTGCAATTTTAGTCTAAACAAATGCAGGTTTTCTCATTTCTGGCAATTGGTTGAACAAACTTCAGACTACAAAACAATGGAGTGTTTGCAAAGAAAAAGGCAGTGGCTAGCCTTGTCTCCCCCAGCAACTAGTCCTGATTGGCTCCTTCCGAAATGGTGGGCAGAGTTTAGCTATTGAAAAACAGTTGCAGCAAAAACATGGTAATGCCATTAAACATTTTCACACTGGTTTAGTATGTTAATTTGTAGAGGACTGTAGCAAAATATTGTAAATGAAGGATGTTTTATATTCTTTTAAAGGGACATAAAATCCCCCCAAAAAGAAATCTGATTCAGATAGAACATACAATTTATAACAACTTTCCAGTTTACTTCTATCATCAAATTTTCTTTTTTTTTCTTGTTATCTTTTGTTGGAAAAGCAGGTAGGTATGTTCAGGAGTGTGCACGTGTCTGCAGTGCTATATGGCAGCAGTTTTGCAACAATGTTATACATTTGCAAGAGCACTAGATGGGCAGCACTATTTCCTGTCATAGTGCTTCAGGCATGTGCACGCTACCTACCTAGATAACTCTTCAACAAAGACTAACCAGAGAACAAGCAAATAATAGAACTAAATTGGAAACTTTTTTTAAATGGTATTCTTTATCGGACTCATGAATGAACAATTTGGGCTTCCATGCCTTTTTAAAATTATATCTGGTTATTTAAAAAGTATAATTTTTTTGAACGAAATGTTTCATTGTCTTAGTAATTTCTGAGCCATTTGTATTTCATATATAGTAATGTTTTTATTTTTTTGTAGCACAAGTTCAACTGGAGGAAGTCCTGTCCAGAAGGGCGAAGAGAAAGTGGACACCAAAAGAACGGTTATTAAAACGGTTGAAGAGTATAACAATGACAACACCACTCCAGCAGAAGATGTTATCATTTTAATACAGGTTCCACAGTCTAAGTGGGACAAGGATGATTTTGAGTCAGATGACGACTCTAAGGACACGCCGAGTGGCTCTACTGCTGGAAAGCCTATGAGTGTGGTAACAAATGTGAGTGCAAAGCCTCTACCTGTTGTATCAGTTTCTGAGAAAGAGCCTGTGTCATCAGAGAATGCAAAGCCATCCCCAAAACAAGTAATTGAGGGAGCAACACAAGATAGCAAAAATTCAAAAGATTCTGCAGTTTCCAAGAGCAGGACAAAGGACAAAGAGAGTCCTGTTTCTGAGAAAGAAGCTTCTGACAAAAGGAAAGGAAATGCACAGACTGACAGCAGTGCTGATCGTGTAAGTCAGCAGCCCTCTAAAGAAAAAACATCCGAAAAGCATGAATCAGGGCGATGCTCCTCAAGCAAAGACTTTACTCCCAACCGTGATAAGAGGCTTGACCATAACGATGGCAAAGATCGAAAGCAGGATCCAGATAATAGAGAAAAGGATAAAAAACAGGAGCACGAGAGCAGAGAAAGGGACAAAAAGCCAGAGCATGGCCGGGAGAGAAAAGAGCACGAAAGTAGGGAAAGAAAGCAAGAACATGACGGCAAAGACAGAGAAAAGAAGCCAGACCATGACAGCAGGGACAGAGAGAAGAAGCCAGACCATGACAGCAGGGACAGAGAGAAGAAACAAGAGCATGACAGCCGTGATCACACCAGTCTCAAAAGAAGAGATGAAAGGAGAAAAGATTCCCCGTTTAGAAGCAGAGACTCATCTTCGGGTTCCCAGAAAGCTAAACCTAGGAGCACACAAAGCGATACATCTAGAAAAGATCCAGGGGAATCAAAGCGGAGTAGCTACAGCCCAGCACGAGAACGAAAATCCCACAGTGAGCAGAAACTGCCTTCTGAAGTTAAACGTGCTAGTGATCAAAAGTCCTCTGAGAGCAGTAAAGTCAGTGAAAGGGGCAGAGAAAAAACTAAATCAAAACCTGTAGAGGAGAAAAGTGATAAATCTACCTCTAAACGAGCCTCACCAGAAACAAAGACTGATAAAGAAGCTGGTGATACGGACTCTAACAAGCCCAAAGTGGCTCAGGTGCGATCCTCAAGACTTTCCTCTGATATAACTAAAGAGACTGATGAGGCTTCCTTTGTGCCAGATTATAATGATAGTGACAGTGACGCGTCTGTAAAGGAGGAGGATGTCCCAACTCAAGACTCTCAGGAAACAAAAGGAAAGGATGACAAAGTACCAGAAGGTGCAGCTACTGGCAACTCAACTCAACCTGCCACAAGCACTCCCAGCGTCAGTCGTAGCCATAGTCCTGCGGAGAGCGTGTCGCACAGTAGCAGCGCTAGCTCAATAGGAAGCCAAGACAGCAAGAAAAAGAAAAAAAGGAAAGAAAAGAAAAAACATAAGAAGCATAAGAAACATAAGAAACACAAGAAGCACACAGGAAATGAATCAGAGACTGAGAAAAATCAGAAACACAAACACAAGAAGAAAAAGTCTAAGAAAAGTAAAGACAAAGAGGTAGAGAAAGAAGAAGCCAAGCCTAAATTATAAGTCCATAAAAGCCAACGTGTTTTGCGAGCTTATACCTCGCTGTCTGTATTAATTTGTTTTCCATTCAATGTAAATAAATAATATAATGTAAATAATGGAAAACTTTGACGAACTTAATATATTCCTGATTATCTGACTTTTACATGAGAGCTTTATAAAATTAACATTTTTGTACATATAATGGAGTGTTGTGACCATACTGGAAATGATTTGGGTTTCATTCAGTATATTTTTTTATTTTATTCCTGGGCATTTTGAGTTTATCCATCGATTAGGTGGAATTTATTGTACTGTGAAAATTTTCACTTTTTTTTTTACTATTTTTATTTGAATTGCCTGGAGACTAAGAACAATTGCTGCTCTACATTTTTAAAGTATGAGAAACCTATCAGTGATGACTTCAGATTATTGCAACCCTGTAATGTCACTTTATGATTGCAATAAAGATTTTCAATAAAGCGTTTTAAAGGCAGTTAACTCATACTAAAAAAAAATAAAGCAATCGTTTGCAAGAGGATAACATAATGGTTCAAATGCCTCCATTTGCTACATTTCCTTGGGGTACGTTCACTTCATTTAGAAACCTCATAGTCAGACATTTGTAGTTTTGTGTTTGTATTACAAATGTATGATTGGACAACAAATACATTTCCTGAAGCTTCATGCAATAAATGGGGTAAATACATTTAAAATTATTTAGCCTTCTCACATAGGAACATAAAAGGTCTTACATTTAAAATGTATTACTGATTTTAAGAAATACTTTATAAAGGGAAATTTAAGTACTAGTCTATATCAGATAAGTAGATGTTGCACCTGTTGCGTAACTAAAAATGTAGGATGTACAATCCCACTGATTCATTTACGTGCCTGCAAATGCAGAATTTGGTTCAGCTAGTTACTGATGTATTAAAGCATCACTGATTTCTTTGATAATCAGCTGAGAAAATGTTAGGCTTAGCTGCCTACTAAGTTGAATAAATATATGCATATTCACATGTTATCGTTGTATAAAACAAAGACTGTCTTTTGTCCTTCCCTTTTTGCACTTTTTGGAGTTTTTCTTCTTTTAATTATCATTATTATTTTAAGTTTCATGATATTTGAAAACTAATGAGAGAGCAATGTCCGAAGGTCTAAAATATTTACAGTGTTATATCTTTTATGTGAATAATGAAAAACAGGCAAATCTACCTCAAAAGTGGTGTAAAGATTTTTGGTTTTGTAAATAAACAAGAATTTATAACTGGTTGAGGTGGTATGAATTTCTAAAACCTTTGTCTTTAGATTCATGGCTGGCTGTTATTGTGAATAATTTGACTAATGGACTTGGAAGATAGTATCTAGGTTTAAATAATCAGCAACCACATATAGGAACCTCCATTCAGGATTTACTTTTAAAGGAGTTGGACAGCACTACCATGGTGTTATGGCTTCTGTGTGATGTCACCTAAAAAAAAAACAACACTACAGGTATAATACTCCAAATATTATCATTCATTTCAATAGTGCCAACATATTTGTCAATTCTTTGATATAGATACATTATATATGGTACAAGTTACAAAAATTATGAAGGGGTAGAGAGCCCCACCTATGAGCAGCTATTTGATGTAGGTCACTGTGTTAAAATATATATATATATATATATATATATATATATATATAGTGTGTGGTTTATTTCCAACGAAAACATAAATACAGCTGCATACTATAATAATGATAGTACAGTCAAATATAAATGACAAAATGTTATTGAAAAATAAACTAAACTAATGCACATCTCATGATTTCTGAAGTCTTATAACAGGAATGAACAAGTGAAGATTGAAAGTTGAATTTCACTGTTCAACAAAGACACACAGATACAAAACATAATTATTCCAGAAGCAGTCTATTAGTAATTAATACACCTAACTAGATACATTTATTGTGAAAATTAAATCATCCCATAGGAATATTAAGGAATCATATGTATTTAAGTGGACATTAATTATTACTTAATGGTATCTTTCACTGAAGATAGTTGTAGCCCCCAATCTTTTATAGAGGGAATATCCATTTGTTTCCACCTTTTAGGGGCAAGCTGGTTAGCGTTACTTCTAAGAATGTGGAATAGCTGAGTCCTCAGTTTGCATCTGATATGTGGGGATTTATGATAAGGATCAGATGAATAGTACAGGAAACGACTAACTTTTTCTGCAAGAGTGAGTTCAAAATGGTACATAATCATACATGTGTGTAAAAGTGTTGGGGTTAAATACCACCTAGTGATCAAGTGTTGGTCTCTATTCATAGAGATAGGAAGTATGTTATTACCTGAAAAATATTACTCCACTCTGGCACTCTAGAAATATTCAGTTTACTTTACCATTTCTCTTGTAAGATGTATCAAGTCCACGGATTCATCCATACTTGTGGGATATTCTCCTGCCTAACAGGAAGTGGCAAAGAGAGCACCCACAGCAGAGCTGTCTATATAGCTCCTCCCTTAGCTCCGCCCCCAGTCATTCTCTTTGCCTGCTTAACTGCTAGGAAGGGTAAAGTGAGTGTGGTGACAAAAATGTTAGTTTTTATTTTCTCAAGCAAAAGTTTGTTATATTAAATGGTACCGGTGTGTACTATTTACTCTCTGGCAGAAAAGGGATGAAGATTTCTGCAAGGAGGATGATGATCTTAGCACTTTGTAACTAAGATCCACTGCTGTTCTCACAAGGGCTGAAGAGTACAGGAAACGGTTTGCAGGCTAAACTGCATTGAGGTATGTTCAGTCAATTTTTTTCTAAATTTCTAAACAGACTGTGTTATTTCTAGAAAAGGCTGGCAATATCCCCATGAGGGAAGGGTAAGCTGTATTCAGACAAATAGGAATCCCAGCTTGCATAAAGGGCTCATTAGTTACTGGTGACACTGATAGGAAAAAATTTTTTGGTTTTATTGAAAATATAACGTTTTTTGAGGGACTTTAAGGGGTCATTGTGGCTTGTTTAAGGGTTATTAACCCACATGGCTAGTTTAAGAAACACTCTGTTAGGCCCCATAACATCGAGTTAGGTGGGAGGGGCCTATTTTCACGCCTTAGTTGCGCAGTTTCTTTTCCTCAGAAACATCCAGCTACTTCTCCAGAGGTTCCTTCTGTGTTTGAGGGCTGTAAAGAAGTTTTTTCCCCCACAAATAGTTCCTAAAGGGCAGGTAGGCGCCACAGCAGAGCTGTTTTGACGTTTTGTCAATCCGGTTTTTACATTAAGGGGTTAATTGTTTATTTGCATAGTTGTGCAAAGTTACTAAGGCTTTATGATGCTACTGTAAAAATTTCGTTTTGTTTACTGCTTTTTTACACTGTTTTGCAGAGTTTGTGCAGCTTTTTTTTCTCTTAAAGGCACAGTACCGTTTTTTTCTATGTGTTATTTACTTTGATTAAAGTGTTTTCCAAGCTTGCTTGTTATATTACTAGCATGTTTAACATGTCTGACACCAAGGAAAATCCTTGTTCAATGTGTTTAGAAGCCATTGTGGAACCCCCTCTTAGAATGTGTCCCACTTGCACTGATATGTCTATAAATTATAAAGAGCATATTTTAGCACTTAAAAATATTGCAATAGATGATTCTCAGACAGAAGGAAATGAGGGTTTAATATCTAGCTCTCCCCAAGTGTCACAACCAATAACGCCCGCACAAGTGACGCCAAGTACCTCTAGTGCGTCAAATTCATTTACTTTACAAGACATGGCCACAGTTATGAATAAAACCCTCACAGAGAGTTTCTCTAAACTGCCTGGTTTACAAGGAAAGCGTGACAGCTCTGGGTTAAGAACAAATGCTGAGCCGTCTGACGCTTTAGTAGCCGTATCCGATATACCCTCACAATGTTCTGAAGTAGGGGTAAGGAATTTGTTATCTGAGGGAGAAATTTCTGATTCAGGAAAGATGCTCCCTCAGACAGATTCTAATATGACAGCCTTTAAATTTAAGCTTGAACACCTCCGCTTATTGCTCAGGGAGGTATTAGCGACTCTAGATGATTGTGACCCTATAGTGGTCCCAGAGAAATTGTGTAAAATGGACAAATATTTAGAGGTTCCTGTTTACACTGATGTTTTTCCAGTCCCTAAGAGGATTGTGAATATTGTTACTAAGGAGTGGGATAGACCAGGTATTCCGTTCGCTCCCCCTCCTGTTTTTAAGAAAATGTTTCCCATATCTGACACCATGCGGGACTTGTGGCAGACCGTTCCTAAGGTGGAGGGAGCTATTTCTCCAACATTGGTGTGTCCGGTCCACGGCGTCATCCTTACTTGTGGGATATTCTCTTCCCCAACAGGAAATGGCAAAGAGTCCCAGCAAAGCTGGTCACATGATCCCTCCTAGGCTCCGCCCACCCCAGTCATTCTCTTTGCCGTTGCACAGGCAACATCTCCACGGAGATGGTTAAGAGTTTTTTGGGTTTGCTGTCGTGGCGCGCAGAGTGCTTTGGCTAAAGTCTTGGTCAGCGGATGTGTCTTCCAAGACAAAATTGCTTAACATTCCTTTCAAAGGTAAAACATTATTTGGACCTGATTTGAAAGAGATTATTTCAGACATCACTGGGGGAAAGGGCCACGCCCTCCCACAGGATAGGTCTTTTAAGGCTAATAATAAGCCTAATTTTCGTCCCTTTCGCAGAAACGGACCAGTCTCTAATTCTGTATCCTCTAAGCAAGAGGGTAATACTTCACAACCCAAACCAGCCTGGAAACCAATGCAAGGCTGGAACAAGGGTAAGCAGGCCAAGAAGCCTACCACTGCTACCAAAACAGCATGAAGGGATAGCCCCCGATCCGGGACCAGATCTAGTGGGGGGCAGACTTTCTCTCTTTGCTCAGGCTTGGGCAAGAGATGTTCAGGATCCTTGGGCGCTAGAAATAGTTTCTCAAGGTTATCTCCTGGAATTCAAGGAACTACCCCCAAGGGGAAGGTTCCACAGGTCTCAATTATCTTCAAACCAAATAAAGAGACAGGCATTCTTACATTGTGTAGAAGACCTGTTAAAGATGGGAGTGATACATCCAGTTCCAATAAGAGAACAAGGAAGGGGATTTTATTCCAATCTGTTCATAGTTCCCAAAAAAGAGGGAACATTCAGACCAATTTTGGATCTAAAGATCCTAAACAAATTTCTCAGGGTTCCATCGTTCAAAATGGAAACTATTCGAACGATCCTACCTACTATCCAGGAAAATCAATTTATGACTACCGTGGATTTAAAGGATGCGTACCTACATATTCCTATCCACAAGGAACATCATCAGTTCCTAAGGTTCGCTTTTCTGGACAAGCATTACCAGTTTGTGGCACTTCCATTTGGTTTAGCCACTGCTCCAAGGATTTTCACAAAGGTACTAGGGTCCCTTCTAGCGGTTCTAAGACCAAGGGGCATTGCAGTAGTACCTTACTTGGACGACATCCTGATTCAAGCGTCGTCCCTGTCAAAAGCAAAGGCTCATACGGACATCGTCCTAGCCTTTCTCAGATCTCACGGATGGAAGGTGAACAAAGAAAAAAGTTCTCTGTCCCCGTCAACAAGAGTTCCCTTCTTGGGAACAATAATAGATTCCTTAGAAATGAGGATTTTTCTGACAGAGGTCAGAAAATCAAAACTTCTAAGCTCTTGTCAAGTACTTCATTCTGTTCCTCGTCCTTCCATAGCGCAGTGCATGGAAGTAATAGGATTGATGGTTGCAACAATGGACATAGTTCCTTTTGCATGAATTCATCTAAGACCATTACAACTGTGCATGCTCAGACAGTGGAATGGGGATTATACAGACTTGTCTCCGACGATTCAAGTAGATCAAAAGACCAGAGATTCACTCCGTTGGTGGCTGACCCTGGACAATCTGTCACAGGGAATGAGCTTCCGCAGACCAGAGTGGATCATTGTCATGACCGACGCCAGCCTAGTGGGCTGGGGCGCGGTCTGGGAATCCCTGAAAGCTCAGGGTCTATGGTCTCGGGAAGAGTCTCTTCTCCCGATAAACATTCTGGAACTGAGAGCGATATTCAATGCTCTCAGAGCTTGGCCTCAACTAGCAAAGGCCAAATTCATAAGGTTTCAGTCAGACAACATGACGACCGTTGCATATATCAATCATCAGGGGGGAACAAGGACTTCCCTGGCGATGAAAGAAGTGACTAAGATAATTCAATGGGCGGAGGATCACTCCTGCCACTTGTCTGCGATCCACATCCCAGGAGTGGAAAATTGGGAAGCGGATTCGTCGTCAGACATTCCATCCGGGGGAGTGGGAACTCCATCCGGAAATCTTTGCCCAAATAACTCAATTATGGGGCATTCCAGACATGGATCTGATGGCGTCTCGTCAGAACTTCAAGGTTCCTTGCTACGGGTCCAGATCCAGGGATCCCAAGGCGACCCTAGTAGATGCACTAGTAGCACCTTGGACCTTCAACCTAGCTTATGTATTCCCACCGTTTCCTCTCATCCCCAGGCTGGTAGCCAGGATCAATCAGGAGAGGGCCTCGGTGATCTTGATAGCTCCTGCGTGGCCACGCAGGACTTGGTATGCAGACCTGGTGAATATGTCATCGGCTCCACCATGGAAGCTACCTTTGAGACAGGACCTTCTTGTTCAGGGTCCATTCGAACATCCGAATCTGGTTTCCCTCCAACTGACGGCTTGGAGATTGAACGCTTGATTTTATCAAAGCGTGGGTTTTCAGATTCTGTAATAGATACTCTGATTCAGGCTAGAAAGCCTGTAACTAGAAAAATTTACCATAAAATATGGAAAAAATATATCTGTTGGTGTGAATCTAAAGGATTCCCATGGAACAAGATAAAAATTCCTAAGATTCTATCCTTTCTACAAGAAGGTTTGGAGAAAGGATTATCTGCAAGTTCTCTGAAGGGACAGATCTCTGCTTTATCTGTTTTACTTCACAAAAGACTGGCAGCTGTGCCAGATGTTCAAGCATTTGTTCAGGCTCTGGTTAGGATCAAGCCTGTTTACAGACCTTTGACTCCTCCCTGGAGTCTAAATCTAGTTCTTTCAGTTCTTCAAGGGGTTCCGTTTGAACCTTTACATTCCGTAGATATTAAGTTATTATCTTGGAAAGTTTTGTTTTTGGTTGCAATTTCTTCTGCTAGAAGAGTTTCAGAGTTATCTGCTCTTCAGTGTTCTCCGCCCTATCTGGTGTTCCATGCAGATAAGGTGGTTTTGCGTACTAAGCCTGGTTTTCTTCCGAAAGTTGTTTCCAACAAAAATATTAACCAGGAGATAGTTGTACCTTCTTTGTGTCCGAATCCAGTTTCAAAGAAGGAACGTTTGTTACACAATTTGGACGTAGTCCGTGCTCAAAAATGCTATTTAGAGGCTACTAAAGATTTCAGACAAACATCTTCCTTGTTTGTTGTTTATTCTGGTAAAAGGAGAGGTCAAAAAGCGACTTCTACCTCTCTTTCCTTTTGGCTTAAAAGCATTATCCGATTGGCTTATGAGACTGCCGGACGGCAGCCTCCTGAAAGAATCACAGCTCACTCCACTAGGGCTGTGGCTTCCACATGGGCCTTCAAGAACGAGGCTTCTGTTGACCAGATATGTAAGGCAGCGACTTGGTCTTCACTGCACACTTTTGCCAAATTTTACAAATTTGATACTTTTGCTTCTTCGGAGGCTATTTTTGGGAGAAAGGTTTTGCAAGCCGTGGTGCCTTCTATTTAGGTGACCTGATTTGCTCCCTCCCTTCATCCGTGTCCTAAAGCTTTGGTATTGGTTCCCACAAGTAAGGATGACGCCGTGGACCGGACACACCAATGTTGGAGAAAACAGAATTTATGCTTACCTGATAAATTACTTTCTCCAACGGTGTGTCCGGTCCACGGCCCACCCTGGTTTTTTAATCAGGTCTGATGAATTATTTTCTCTAACTACAGTCACCACGGTATCATATGGTTTCTCCTATATATATTTCCTCCTGTCCGTCGGTCGAATGACTGGGGTGGGCGGAGCCTAGGAGGGATCATGTGACCAGCTTTGCTGGGACTCTTTGCCATTTCCTGTTGGGGAAGAGAATATCCCACAAGTAAGGATGATGCCGTGGACCGGACACACCGTTGGAGAAAGTAATTTATCAGGTAAGCATAAATTCTGTTTTCTACTCTGGCTAAGCGTACAACTATACCTATCGAAGACAGTTGTGCTTTAAAAGATCCTATGGATAAAAAATTAGAGGGTCTCCTGAAGAAAATTTTTGTTGATCAAGGTTTTCTTCTCCAACCTATTGCGTGCATTGTTCCTGTAACTACTGCAGCTGCTTTCTGGTTCGAGGCTCTTCAGATGGAGACTACATTAGAGGATATTATGGACAGAATTAAGGCCCTTAAGTTGGCTAATTCTTTCATTACAGATGCCGCTTTCCAACTGGCTAAATTAGCGGCAAAGAATTCAGGTTTTGCCATTTTAGCACGCAGGGCGTTATGGCTTAAGTCCTGGTCTGCTGATGTGTCATCAAAATGTAAACTTTTGAACATCCCTTTCAAAGGAAAGACCCTATTCGGGCCTGAACTGAAAGAGATTATTTCAGACATCACTGGAGGGAAAGGCCACGCCCTCCCTCAGGATAAAACAAAATGAGGACCAAACAAAATAATTTTCGTTCCTTTCGGAACATCAAGGGTGGTCCCGCTCCAGCTTCCCCTGCTGCAAAGCAAGAGGGGAATTTTGCCCAATCCAAGTCAGTCTGTAGACCTAACCAGGCTTGGAGCAAACGTAAACAGTCCAAGAAGCCTGCTGCTGCCTCCAAGATAGCATGAAGTGGTAGCCCCCGATCCGGGACCGGATCTAGTAGGGGGCAGACTCTCTTCGCTCTGGCTTGGGCAAGAGATGTTCATGATTCCTGGGCTTTAGAAAATGTGTCCCAGGGATATCTTCTGGACTTCAAAGACACCCACCCCCAGGGGGAGATTTTACGTTTCTCAATTGTCTGCAAACCAGACAAAGAGAGAGGCGTTCTTACGCTGTGTAGAAGACCTACATACCATGGGAGTGATCCGCCCAGTTCCAAAAGCGGAACAAGGGCTAGGTTTTTACTCAAACCTGTTTGTGGTTCCCAAAAAAGAGGGAACTTTCAGACCAATCTTGGATCTCAAAATTCTAAACAAGTTCCTCAGAGTACCATCATTCAAGATGGAGACTATTCAGACTATTCTACCTCTGATCCAGGATTGTCAATATATGACTACCGTGGACTTAAAGGATGCGTATCTACACATCCCTATTCACAGAGATCATCATCAATTCCTCAGATTCGCCTTTCTGGACAGGCATTACCAGTTCGTGGCCCTTCCCTTCGGGTTGGCCACGGCTCCTAGAATTTTCACAAAGGTGCTAGGGTCCCTTTTGGCGGTTCTAAGACCGCGGGGCATAGCAGTGGCGCCTTATCTAGATGACATCTTGATTCAGGCGTTGATTTTCCAGCTAGCCAAGTCTCACACGGACATCGTGTTGGCTTTTCTGAGATCTCACGGGTGGAAGGTGAACATAAAAAAAGAGTTCTCTCTTCCCTCTCACAAGAGTTTCCTTCCTAGGGACTCTGATAGACTCGGTAGAAATGAAAATATTTCTGACGGAGGTCAGAAAATCAAAACTCTTAACCACTTGCCGAGCTCTTTTGTATGGAGGTAATTGGACTCATGGTAGCGGGAATGGACATAGTTCCTTTTGCCCGCCTACACCTCAGACAACTGCAACTATGCATGCTCAAACAGTGGAATCGGGATTATGCAGATCTATCTCCCCAACTACATTTGGACCAGGAGACCAGAGATTCTCTTCTCTGGTGGTTGTCTCAGGACCACCTTTCTCAGGGAATGTGTTTCTGCAGGCCAGAGTGGCTCATAGTAACAACAGATGCCAGCCTGCTAGGCTGGGGTGCTGTCTGGAACTCCCTGAAAGCTCAGGGCTTATGGTCTCAGGAGGAAACTTTACTACCGATAAACACTCTAGAACTGAGAGCGATATTCAATGCGCTTCAGGCGTGGCCTCAGCTAGCTGCGGCCAAATTCATCAGATTTCAGTCGGACATCACAACTGTAGCTTATTTCAAACATCAAGGAGGAACACAGAGTTCTCTAGTGACGATGGAGGTATCCAAAATAATCCGATGGGCGGAGGATCACTCTTGCCATCTCTCAGCAATCCATATCCCAGGGGTAGAGAACTGGGAGGCGGATTTCCTAAGTCTTCAGACTTTTCATCCGGGGGAGTGGGAGCTCCATCCGGAGTTATTTGCCCAGCTGTCTCATCTATGGGGCATGCCAGAATTGGATCTGATGGCGTCCCGTCAGAATGCCAAACTTCCTCGTTACGGGTCCAGGTCCCGGGATCCCCAGGCGGTACTGATAGATACTCTAGCAGTGCCCTGGTCCTTCAATCTGGCCTATGTATTTCCACTGTTTCCTCTCCTCCCACGTCTGGTTGCCAGAATCAAGCAGGAGAGAGCTTCAGTGATTCTGATAGCACCTGCGTGGCCACGCAGGACTTGGTATGCAGACCTAGTGGACATGTCCTCAGTTCTACCATGGACTCTGCCAATGCGGCAGGACTTTCTAATCCAAGGTCTGTTCGTGCATCCAAATCTAATTTCTCTGCGTCTGACTGCTTGGAGATTGAACGCCTGATTCTATCAAAGCGTGGTTTCTCTGAGTCGGTCATTGATACCCTGATTCAAGCTAGAAAGCCTGTCACCAGGAAGATCTATCATAAGATTTAGCGCAAATATTTTTATTGTTGTGAATCCAAGGGTTACTTATGGAGTAAGATTAGGATTCCTAGAATATTGTCCTTTCTCCAAGAAGGATTGGAGAAGGGATTATCAGCTAGTTCCTTAAAAGGACAAATATCTACTTTGTCTATTCTTTTACACAAACGTCTGGTCAGGATCAAGCCTGTATTTAAACCTGTTGCTCCGCCATGTAGCCTAAACTTAGTTCTTAAAGTTCTTCAAGGGGTTCCGTTTGAACCTATGCATTCCATAGATATTAAGCTTCTATCTTGGGAAGTTTTGTTTTTAGTAACTATCTCTTCGGCTCGAAGAGTTTCTGAGTTATCTGCTTTACAGTGTGACTCACCTTACCTTGTTTTCCAAGCAGATAAGGTGGTTTTGCGTACCAAACCTGGGTTTCTTCCTAAGGTTGTTTCTAATAATAATATCAATCAGGAGATTGTTGTTCCTTCTCTGTGTCCTAATCTTTCATCAAAGAAGGAACGTCTGTTGCACAATCTTGATGTGGTTCGTGCTTTAAAGTTCTATTTACAAGCAACTAAAGATTTCCGTCAAACATCTTCATTGTTTGTTGTTTATTCTGGTAGAGGTCAAAAGGCTACGGCTACCTCTCTTTCCTTTTGGCTGAAAAGCATCATCCGTTTAGCTTATGAGACTGCTGGCCAGCAGCCTCCTGAAAGAATTACTGCTCATTCTACTAGAGCAGTGGCTTCCACATGGGCTTTTAAGAATGAGGCTTCTGTTGAACAGATTTGTAAGGCAGCGACTTGGTCTTCGCTTCATACTTTTTCCAAATTTTCCAAATTCAATACTTTTGTTTCTTCTGGGGCTATTTTTGGAGAAAGGTTCTACAAGCAGTGGTGCCTTCCATTTAGGGTACCTGTCTTGTCCCTCCCTTCATCCGTGTCCTAAAGCTTTGGTATTGGTATCCCACAAGTATGGATGAATCCATGGACTCGATGCATCTTACAAGAGAAAACAGAATTTATGCTTACCTGATAAATTTCTTTCTCTTGTGATGTATTGAGTCCACGGCCCGGCCTTTCTGTTTAAGACAGGTAGTATATTTTTATTTGAAAAACTTCAGTCACCTCTGCACCCTATAGTTTCTCCTTTCTTTCATGTAATTAGCAAGAGTCCATGAGCTAGTGACGTATGGGATATACATTCCTACCAGGAGGGGCAAAGTTTCCCAAACCTCAAAATGCCTATAAATACACCCCTCACCACACCCACAATTCAGTTTTACAAACTTTGCCTCCGATGGAGGTGGTGAAGTAAGTTTGTGCTAGATTCTACGTTGATATGCGCTCCGCAGCAAGTTGGAGCCCGGTTTTCCTCTCAGCGTGCAGTGAATGTCAGAGGGATGTGAGGAGAGTATTGCCTATTTGAATGCAGTGATCTCCTTCTAAGGGGTCTATTTCATAGGTTCTCTGTTATCGGTCGTAGAGATTCATCTCTTACCTCCCTTTTCAGATCGACGATATACTCTTATATATACCATTACCTCTGCTGATTCTCCTTTCAGTACTGGTTTGGCTATCTGCTATATGTAGATGAGTGTTCTGGGGTAAGTAAGTCTTATTTTCTGTGACACTCCTAGCTATGGTTGGGCACTTTGTTTATAAAGTTCTAAATATATGTATTCAAACATTTATTTGCCTTGACTCAGAATGTTCAACTTTCCTTATTTTCAGACAGTCAGTTTCATATTTGGGATAATGCATTTTAATTTAACATTTTTCTTACCTTAAAATTTGACTTTTTCCCTGTGGGCTGTTAGGCTCGCGGGGGCTGAAAATGCTTCATTTTATTGCGTCATTCTTGGCGCGGACTTTTTTGGCGCAAAAATTCTATTTCCGTTTCCGGCGTCATATGTGTCGCCGGAAGTTGCGTCATTTTTTTGACGTTATTTTGCGCCAAAAATGTCGGCGTTCCGGATGTGGCGTCATTTTTGGCGCCAAAAGCATTTAGGCGCCAAATAATGTGGGCGTCTTATTTGGCGCTAAAAAAATATGGGCGTCACTTTTGTCTCCACATTATTTAAGTCTCATTTTTTATTGCTTCTGGTTGCTAGAAGCTTGTTCACTGGCATTTTTTCCCATTCCTGAAACTGTCATTTAAGGAATTTGATCAATTTTGCTTTATATGTTGTTTTTTCTATTGCATATTGCAAGATGTCCCATGTTGAAGCTGAGTCAGAAGATACTTCTGGAAAATCGCTGCCTGGTGCTGGAGCTACCAAAGCTAAGTGTATCTGCTGTAAACTTTTGGTAGCTGTTCCTCCAGCTGTTGTTTGTATTGAATGTCATGACAAACTTGTTAATGCAGATAATATTTCCTTTAGTAAAGTTACATTACCTGTTGCTGTTCCATCAACATCTAATACTCAGAGTGTTCCTGATAACATAAGAGATTTTGTTTCTAAATCCATTAAGAAGGCTATGTCTGTTATTCCTCCTTCTAGTAAACGTAAAAAGTCTTTTAAAACTTCTCATTTTTCAGATGAATTTTTAAATGAACATCATCATTCTGATTCTGATAATGGCTCTTCTGGTTCAGAGGATTCTGTCTCAGAGGTTGATGCTGATAAATCTTCATATTTATTTAAAATGGAATTTATTCGTTCTTTACTTAAAGAAGTCCTAATTGCATTAGAAATTGAGGATTCTGGTCCTCTTGATACTAAATCTAAACGTTTAGATAAGGTTTTTAAATCTCCTGTAGTTATTCCAGAAGTTTTTCCTGTTCCTGGTGCTATTTCTGAAGTAATTTCCAGGGAATGGAATAATTTGGGTAATTCATTTACTCCTACTGGCGCGAAAAAATATGGGCGTCACTTTTGTCTCCACATTATTTAAGTCTCATTTTTTATTGCTTCTGGTTGCTAGAAGCTTGTTCTTTGGCATTTTTTCCCATTCCTGAAACTGTCATTTAAGGAATTTGATCAATTTTGCTTTATATATATGTTGTTTTTTCTCTTACATATTGCAAGATGTCTCACGTTGCATCTGAGTCAGAAGATACTACAGGAAAATCGCTGTCAAGTGCTGAATCTACCAAAGCTAAGTGTATCTGCTGTAAACTTTTGGTAGCTATTCCTCCAGCTGTTGTTTGTATTGATTGTCATGACAAACTTGTTAAAGCAGATAATATTTCCTTTAGTAAAGTACCATTGCCTGTTGCAGTTCCTTCAACATCTAAGGTGCAGAATGTTCCTGATAATATAAGAGATTTTGTTTCTGAATCCATAAAGAAGGCTATGTCTGTTATTTCTCCTTCTAGTAAACGTAAAAAATCTTTTAAAACTTCTCTCCCTACAGATGAATTTTTAAATGAACATCATCATTCTGATTCTGATGATTCCTCTGGTTCAGAGGATTCTGTCTCAGAGGTTGATGCTGATAAATCTTCATATTTATTTAAAATGGAATTTATTCGTTCTTTACTTAAAGAAGTACTAATTGCTTTAGAAATAGAGGATTCTGGTCCTCTTGATACTAATTCTAAACATTTAGATAAGGTATTTAAAGCTCCTGTGGTTATTCCAGAAGTTTTTCCTGTTCCTAATGCTATTTCTGCAGTAATTTCCAAAGAATGGGATAATTTGGGTAATTCATTTACTCCTTCTAAACGTTTTAAGCAATTATATCCTGTGCCGTCTGACAGATTAGAATTTTGGGACAAGATCCCTAAAGTTGATGGGGCTATTTCTACCCTTGCTAAACGTACTACTTTTCCTACGTCAGATGGTACTTCGTTTAAGGATCCTCTAGATAGGAAAATTGAGTCCTTTCTAAGAAAAGCTTATCTGTGTTCAGGTAATCTTCTTAGACCTGCTATATCTTTGGCGGATGTTGCTGCAGCTTCAACTTTTTGGTTGGAAACTTTAGCGCAACAAGTAACACATCGTGATTCTCATGATATTATTATTCTTCTTCAGCATGCTAATAATTTTATCTGTGATGCCATTTTTGATATTATCAGAGTTGATGTCAGGTTTATGTCTCTAGCTATTTTAGCTAGAAGAGCTTTATGGCTTAAAACTTGGAATGCTGATATGGCTTCTAAATCAACTTTACTTTCCATTTCTTTCCAGGGTAACAAATTATTTGGTTCTCAGTTGGATTCCATTATTTCAACTGTTACTGGTGGGAAAGGAACTTTTTTACCACAGGATAAATAATCTAAAGGTAAAAACAGGGCTAATAATCGTTTTCGTTCCTTTCGTTTCAACAAAGGACAAAAGCCTGATCCTTCATCCTCAGGAGCAGTTTCAGTTTGGAGACCATCTCCAGTCTGGAATAAATCCAAGCCAGCTAGAAAGGCAAAGCCTGCTTCTAAGTCCACATGAAGGTGCGGCCCTCATTCCAGCTCAGCTGGTAGGGGGCAGGTTACGTTTTTTCAAGGAAATTTGGATCAATTCTGTTCACAATCTTTGGATTCAGAGCATTGTTTCAGAAGGGTACAGAATTGGTTTCAAGTTGAGACCTCCTGCAAAGAGATTTTTTCTTTCCCGTGTCCCAGTAAATCCAGTAAAAGCTCAAGCATTTCTGAAATGTGTTTCAGATCTAGAGTTGACTGGAGTAATTATGCCAGTTCCAGTTCCGGAACAGGGGATGGGGTTTTATTCAAATCTCTTCATTGTACCAAAGAAGGAGAATTCTTTCAGACCAGTTCTGGATCTAAAAATATTGAATCGTTATGTAAGGATACCAACGTTCAAGATGGTAACTGTAAGGACTATCTTACCTTTTGTTCAGCAAGGGAATTATATGTCCACAATAGATTTACAGGATGCATATCTACATATTCCGATTCATCCAGATCATTATCAGTTCCTGAGATTCTCGTTTCTGGACAAGCATTACCAGTTTGTGGCTCTGCCGTTTGGCCTAGCTACAGCTCCAAGAATTTTTACAAAGGTTCTCGGTGCCCTGCTGTCTGTAATCAGAGAACAGGGTATTGTGGTATTTCCTTATTTGGACGATATCTTGGTACTTGCTCAGTCTTTACATTTAGCAGAATCTCATACGAATCGACTTGTGTTGTTTCTTCAAGATCATGGTTGGAGGATCAATTTACCAAAAAGTTCTTTGATTCCTCAGACAAGGGTAACCTTTTCTGGGTTTCCAGATGGATTCAGTGTCCATGACTCTGTCTTTAACAGACAAGAGACGTCTAAAGTTGATTACAGCTTGTCGAAACCTTCAGTCACAATCATTCCCTTCGGTAGCCTTATGCATGGAAATTCTAGGTCTTATGACTGCTGCATCGGACGCGATCCCCTTTGCTCGTTTTCACATGCGACCTCTTCAGCTCTGTATGCTGAAGCAATGGTGCAAGGATTACACGAAGATATCTCAATTAATATCTTTAAAACCGATTGTTCGACACTCTCTAACATGGTGGACAGATCACCATCGTTTAATTCAGGGGGCTTCTTTTGTGCTTCTGACCTGGACTGTAATTTCAACAGATGCAAGTCTCACAGGTTGGGGAGCTGTGTGGGGATCTCTGACGGCACAAGGAGTTTGGGAATCTCAGGAGGTGAGATTACCGATCAATATTTTGGAGCTCCGTGCAATTTTCAGAGCTCTTCAGTTATGGCCTCTTCTGAAGAGAGAATCGTTCATTTGTTTTCAGACAGACAATGTCACAACTGTGGCATACATCAATCATCAAGGAGGGACTCACAGTCCTCTGGCTATGAAAGAAGTATCTCGAATTTTGGTTTGGGCGGAATCCAGCTCCTGTCTAATCTCTGCGGTTCATATCCCAGGTGTAGACAATTGGGAAGCGGATTATCTCAGTCGCCAAACGTTGCATCCGGGCGAATGGTCTCTTCACCCAGAGGTATTTCTTCAGATTGTTCAAATGTGGGAACTTCCAGAAATAGATCTGATGGCGTCCCATCTAAACAAGAATCTTCCCAGGTATCTGTCCAGATCCCGGGATCCTCAGGCGGAGGCAGTGGATGCATTATCACTTCCTTGGAAGTATCATCCTGCCTATATCTTTCCGCCTCTAGTTCTTCTTCCAAGAGTAATCTCCAAGATTCTGAAGGAATGCTCGTTTGTTCTGCTGGTAGCTCCGGCATGGCCTCACAGGTTTTGGTATGCGGATCTTGTCCGGATGGCCTCTTGCCAACCGTGGACTCTTCCGTTAAGACCAGACCTTCTGTCACAAGGTCCTTTTTTCCATCAGGATCTGAAATCCTTAAATTTAAAGGTATGGAGATTGAACGCTTGATTCTTGGTCAAAGAGGTTTCTCTGACTCTGTGATTAATACTATGTTACAGGCTCGTAAATCTGTATCTCGAGAGATATATTATAGAGTCTGGAAGACTTATATTTCTTGGTGTCTTTCTCATCATTTTTCCTGGCATTCTTTTAGAATACCGAGAATTTTACAGTTCCTTCAGGATGGTTTAGATAAGGGTTTGTCCGCAAGTTCTTTGAAAGGACAAATCTCTGCTCTTTCTGTTCTTTTTCACAGAAAGATTGCTATTCTTCCTGATATTCATTGTTTTGTACAAGCTTTGGTTCGTATAAAACCTGTCATTAAGTCAATTTCTCCTCCTTGGAGTTTGAATTTGGTTCTGGGAGCTCTTCAAGCTCCTCCGTTTGAACCTATGCATTCATTGGACATTAAATTACTTTCTTGGAAAGTTTTGTTCCTTTTGGCCATCTCTTCTGCCAGAAGAGTTTCTGAATTATCTGCTCTTTCTTGTGAGTCTCCTTTTCTGATTTTTCATCAGGATAAGGCAGTGTTGCGAACTTCTTTTGAATTTTTACCTAAAGTTGTGAATTCCAACAACATTAGTAGAGAAATTGTGGTTCCTTCATTATGTCCTAATCCTAAGAATTCTAAGGAGAAATCGTTGCATTCTTTGGATGTTGTTAGAGCTTTGAAATATTATGTTGAAGCTACGAAATCTTTTCGTAAGACTTCTAGTCTATTTGTTATCTTTTCCGGTTCTAGAAAAGGCCAGAAAGCTTCTGCCATTTCTTTGGCATCTTGGTTGAAATCTTTAATTCATCTTGCCTATGTTGAGTCGGGTAAAACTCCGCCTCAGAGAATTACAGCTCATTCTACTAGGTCAGTTTCTACTTCCTGGGCGTTTAGGAATGAAGCTTCGGTTGACCAGATCTGCAAAGCAGCAACTTGGTCCTCTTTGCATACTTTTACTAAATTCTACCATTTTGATGTATTTTCTTCTTCTGAAGCAGTTTTTGGTAGAAAAGTACTTCAGGCAGCGGTTTCAGTTTGAATCTTCTGTTTTTCGTTAAACTTTATTTTGGGTGTGGATTATTTTCAGCAGGAATTGGCTGTCTTTATTTTATCCCTCCCTCTCTAGTGACTCTTGTGTGGAAAGATCCACATCTTGGGTAGTCATTATCCCATACGTCACTAGCTCATGGACTCTTGCTAATTACATGAAAGAAAACATAATTTATGTAAGAACTTACCTGATAAATTCATTTCTTTCATATTAGCAAGAGTCCATGAGGCCCGCCCTTTTTTTGTGGTGGTTATGATTTTGTATAAAGCACAATTATTCCAATTCCTTATTTTATATGCTTTCGCACTTTTTTATCACCCCACTTCTTGGCTATTCGTTAAACTGAATTGTGGGTGTGGTGAGGGGTGTATTTATAGGCATTTTGAGGTTTGGGAAACTTTGCCCCTCCTGGTAGGAATGTATATCCCATACGTCACTAGCTCATGGACTCTTGCTAATATGAAAGAAATGAATTTATCAGGTAAGTTCTTACATAAATTATGTTTTTTCTTCCTAGCCTTCAGTCGAATGACTGGGGGGGGGCGGAGCTAAGGGAAGAGCTATATAGACAGCTCTGCTGTGGGTGCTCTCTTTGCCACTTCCTGTTAGGAAGGCGAATATCCCACAAGTATGGATGAATCTGTGGACTCAATACATCACAAGAGAAAGAAATTTATCAGGTAAGCATAAATTCTGTTTATCTTGTATAAGTGGGGAGGAAGGCAAACAGGTGTGCAATAAGTAATGTATACATTTTAAGAGCAAACCCCAAATTGTGTATAATATAAATGTTAAAAACAATAATTTAATATAGTGTAGTTTCTTTCATACAGGTGGGGAGAATCCATTACTGTGAATTACTCTTCCCTACCATGAGCAGGAGGCAAAGAGCTCTATAAAACTCCTCCCACCTCACTGGTAACTATTCTTGTCTTTGCCTTCACTGGAGGAAGGTGAAGAATGAAGATGTGCTGCTTGTTCTTCATTGAGAAGGGTTCTCAGACTGAGTTGAGGCCCATTTCCTCTCAGGGTATAGTGTTTGATAGAGGGTTGTATTGAGAGTATGGATAGTGACACATTTTCTTTCATACAGGTGGTGAGAGTAAACAATCCATTACTCCTGGGAATTACTCTTCTCTACCAATAGGAGGAGGCAAAGATTCCCAAGAGCCCTATAAAACCCCTTTCTAATACCTCAGTCTTTACTTTGACTCCGCTGGAGGTGGTTAAAGAATGAAGATGTGCATTTGATTCTTCATAGAAAGGGTTTTTTTCCTGTAATTGGCAAGAGTCCATGAGCTAGTGACGTATGGGATATACATTCCTACCAGGAGGGGGCAAAGTTTCCCAAACCTCAAAATGCCTATAAATTCACCACACCCACAATTCAGTTTTACAAACTTTGCCTCCTATGAAGGTGGTGAAGTAAGTTTGTGCTTCGTTTTTATGATTTTCTTCAATAAGCAGCGCTTCTAAGCATTCTGAAGCCCAATTCCTCTGAGTACAGTGTTTGTCAGAGGGATGTGAAGACCGTATCGCCTAATGATTTTATGGTTTCTCTCACGGGGAATCTTTTCAAGGGTTCTCGGTTATCGGTCGCAGGCATTCATCTCCTTCCTCCCTTTTCAGATCGACAATATACTCGTATATACCATTACCTCTGCTGTTAGTTTTCAGTACTGGTTTGGCTATCTGCTATATGTGGATGGGTGTCTTTCTGTAAGTATGTATGATTATTTAAGACACTCTCAGCTATGGTTTGGCACTTTATGTATTAATATAAAGTTTTAAATGTTTTTTTACTTATATTTGCCATGAGTCAGGTCTATGTATATTTCCCTTTTGCAGTCTAAACCGTTTCAGTATAGGAATAATGTTTAAAAAATGTATTTACACTTTTTTTCTTACCTGAGGTTTCCAATCAATATTTTAGAACTCCGTGCTATTTTCAGGGCTCTTCAGGCTTGGCCTCTATTAAGGAGAGAATCATTCATTCGTTTTCAGACAGACAACTGTGGCTTATGTCAAATCATCAGGGTGGGACTCGCAGTCCTTTAGCGACGAAAGAAGTATCTTGGATGCTTTCTTGGGCGGAATCCAACTCCTGTCTAATTTCTGCGATACATATCTCACGTGTAGACAATTGGGAAGCGGATTATCTCAGTCGTCAGTCTTTACATCCAGGGGAGTGGTCTCTCCATCCAGATATATTTTGTAAGATTGTACAGATGTGGGGTCTTCCCGAAATAGATCTGATGGCTTCCCATCTAAACAAGAGGCTTCCCATGTACCTTTCCAGGTCCAGGCATCCTCAGGTGGAGATGGTGGAAGCGTTAGCAGTTCCTTGGTTTTACCAACCTGCTTACATATTTCTGCCTCTAGTTCGTCTTCCAAGAGTGATCTCCAAGATCATAATGGAACAATCTCATGTGTTTCTGATAGCACCAGCATGGCCTCACAGGTTTGGGTATGCGGATCTTGTCCGGATGTCAAGTTGCCAACCTTGGCCACTTCCTTTAATGCCAGACCTTCTGTCTAAAGGGCCATTTTTCCATCAGGATCTCAAATCACTATATTTGAAGGTATGGAGATTGAACGCTTAGTCATAGAGGTTTCTGTGACTCAGTGATTAACACTATGCTACAGGCTTGTAAGTCTTATTTCAAGGAAGATTTATTATCAGGTTTGGAAAGCCTATATTTCATGGTGTTTTTCTCATAAATTCTCTTGGCATTCTTTTCGAATTCCTAGAATTTTATAGTTTCTTCAGGATGGTTTGGACAAAGGTTTGTCTGCAAGTACTTTGAAGGGACAAATCTCTGCTCTTTCTGTTTTATTTCATAGAAAGATTGCTAAACTTCCTGATATTCACTGTTTTGTTAAGGCTTTGGTTCGTATCAAGCCTGTTATTAAATCAATCTCTCTTCCTTGGGGTCTTAATTTAGTTTTGAAGGCTTTGCAGGCTCCTTCTTTTGAGCCTATGCATTCTTTGGATATTAAACTACTTTCTTGGAAAGTGTTGTTTCTTTTGGCTATTTCTTCAGCTAGAAGAGTTTCTGAATTGTCTGCTGTCTCTTGTGAGTCTCCTTTTCTGATTTTCCATCTTGATAAGGCTGTTTTGCCGACTTCGTTTAAATTTCTTCCTAAGGTTGTTCCTTCCCTGTCCTAATCCTTAAGAATACTCTTGAAGATCTTTACATTCTTTGGATGTTGTAAGAGCTTTGAAATATTATGTCGAAGCTACTAAAGATTTCAGGAAGACTTCTAGTCTATTTGTTGTTTTTTCTGGTCCTAGGAAAGGTCAGAAAGCCTCTGTCATTTCTTTGGCATCTTGGTTAAAGCTTTTGTTTCACAATATGTATTTGGAGGCGGGACAGTCTCCGCCTCAGAGAATTACAGCTCATTCTACTAGATCAGTCGCCACTTCTTGGGCTTTTAAGAATGAAGCTTCAATTGATCAGATTTGCAAAGCAGCAACTTTGCATACATTTACAAAATTTTACCATTTTGATGTATTTGCTTCTTCTGAAGCAGTCTTTGGTAGAAAAGTTCTTCAGGCAGCTGTCTCAGTTTGATTCTTCTGCTTATGATTTAAGTTTTTTTCGTGAAATTTATGAGACTTAATTTATGTAAGAACTTTCCTGATAAATTAATTTCTTTCATATTGGCAAAAGTCCACGAGGCCCACCCTTTTTTTGGTGGTTATGATTTTTGTATAAAAGCACAATTATATTTCCAGTTCATCTTTGTATGCTTTTTTACTCCTTATTTTATCACCCCACTACTTGGCTATTCGTTAAACTGAATTGTGGGTATGGTGAAGGGTGTATTTATAGGCATTTGAGGTTTGGGAAACTTTGCCCCCTCCTGGTAGGAATGTATATCCCATACGTCACTATCTCATGGACTCTTGCCAATATGAAAGATATGAATTTATAAGGAAAGTTCTTACATAAATTGTTTTTTCCGTCTTAATGGGAGGAGAGTCCACTGCTTCATTCATTACTTGTGGGAATTAAAAACCTGGCTACCAGGAGGAGGCAAAGACACCCCAGCCAAAGGCTTAAATACCTCCCCCACTCCCCTCATCCCTCAGTCATTCTTTGCCTTTCGTCACAGGAGGTTGGCAGAGAAGTGTCGGAAAATTCAGAGTAGTCTCCTATGGAGGGTAGTAGTCTTCAAAATGGGACTGGAGTTTTAAGTAATCCTGTCAGCCTCTCAATGAGAGCATGGATGAAAGTTAGAGTCCGGAGATGCAAGGAGTGTCGTCTCTGCAAAACCAACCCAAATTATGTTAACAGCTCCTTGGCAATCAGCATTGACGAGTTTCGCTGCCTGCCTTTATTCACTCAAGTCCATGTCAGGAGCGATGCTACTAACCTGTCACACTTGAAGGGCCGTGTTCCTGTTCCACGGCATAGATTCTGGTAAGATCATTTCATTTATATACTTATGATAACGCAAGAAGACAAGGTCACAGTGTGTCTCCTTTTATCTGTATAGAATCAAGGGTTAATATTCCTGGAAAGGGGATTATTGAACAGGGGGGGGATTTATGCATAATATTTTTACTGTGGCGATGCTACATCATCTGTGAGATGAGGCTCTAGCAATGTGTGAACAATCAGGTGAGATCGGCGTGGCCTTTTTTGGCGGATTTTCTCTATAGTGCAGGGGTGGTCCTGCATGGCACTCCATGTGTCCGGGTGTGGCCTCTTCAACTTCCTCTTTCCTGATCAGCATTTGCGGGAGATTTAACGGTTTCTCTGTGGTCCGGGTCATAGGAGGTGGTGAGTGCCCCGGCCATTGGTGTATAAAGGTGCCATTTAATCTATCTCAGTCCGTATTAAAGGCGCAAGCTATGGAGGACTCTGATATGTTAGAGGATACTCTCTCTTTAAAGGGACACTGAACCCAAATTTTTTCTTTTGTGATTCAGATAGAGCATGCAATTTTAAGCAACTTTCTAATTTACTCCTATTATCAAATTTTCTTTATTCTCTTGGTATCTTTATTTGAAATGTAAGAATGTAAGTTTAGATGCCGGCCCTCTTTTGGTGAACAACCTAGGTTGTCCTTGCTGATTGGTGGATAAATTCATCCACCAATCAAAAACTTCTGTCCAGAGTTCTGAACAAAGAAAAAAGTTTAGATGCCTTTTTCAAATAAAAATAGCAAGAGAACGAAGAAACATTGATAATAGGAGTAAATTAGAAAGTTGCTTAAAATTGCATGCTCTATCTGAATCACAAAAGAAAACATTTGGGTTCAGTGTCCCTTTAATTCTAATACCTGTGTTTATTGTGAGGAGGTACAGTTTGATCTGCCTGCTCAACTGTGTTCCACATGCTTTGATAAGATTGCAGTATCTAAAAAGAATAGGCTATTTAGTACTACTGAGCCGTCCTCCTCTCAGGGTTCTCCCAACGTTCATTTTTGATAACACATGTAGCTCCCCAAGGCCCTACTAATCCTCCCACAAGAGGGGCCTCGTGGCCGCCAGATTTCGCTGCCCAGTTGCAAGAGGCGGTTTCTGCGGCCTACCACGCCCTACGAATCGCAAGCGAAGGAAAATACATAATCTTCCATCCCAGGGGTAATCTACTCCGTTGGATGTCTCTGAGAGATTATCTGATGAGGACGCCTCTGACTCATCGGAGGACGCGCTCTCTCTGGGATGGAATCGGCGTCCTCTAGACCTCCAGCTACAGAGGAGCCAGATTTCAAGTTTAAGATGAAGCATTTGCGCCTTTTACTGAAAGAAGTGCTTGTTACATTGGAGGTTCCGAAACCGAAACTTCCGGAAGAACCTGCAATACTTAAGCTAGATAGGGTTTTTCGAGGACAGGATGGTGCCTCAGACCTTCCTAGTTCCCATGAAGATGGCTATGATTATTAAGAATGAGTGGGAGAAACTGGGCTCGTCCTTTTCTCTCTCTACTTCTTTTAAAAAGCGGTTCCCAGTTCTGGACTCTTAGCTTGTGTTATAGGGGGCCATTCCGAAGGTGGATGGTGCTATCTCCACGCTCGTTAAGTGTACGACTATTCCCCTTGAGGATAGTTTGACGTTCAAAGAGCCCGTGGACAAGAAGTTAGAATCCATGTTGAGAAAGATGTTTCAACTCATGGGGTTTGTTTTCCACCCGGCAGCGGCGATTGCTGCGGTGGCTGTAGCAGCTACCTATTGCTGTGACGCACTATGGTCGAGATGGAGACTCCCCTCGAGGAGATACAGGAAAAGATTAAGGCCTTAAGGGTAGCTAAGTCTTTTATCTGTGATGCAAACATGCAGGTTATTCGCCTGAATGACAAAACATCAGGCTTCTCTGTTCTAGCCAGCAGGTCTCTATGGTTAAAGTCGTGGTCTGCTGACATGACTTCCAAGTCTAGATTACTATCCCATTTCAGGGGAAAGTTCTTTTTAGTCCAGGCCTGGACTCTATCATTTCCACGATTACGGGAGGCAAGGGTGCTTTCCTTCCGCAGGATAAGAAGAAAAAGCCTAAGGGCTCTACTTTTCGTCCCTTTCGTTCGGACAAGTCTCAACGCCAGCAGCCTGCTGCGAAGACCAAGCAGTCCAAGGGACCTTGGAAGCCAGCTCAATCTTGAAACAAGTCTAAGCAGAGGAAAAAGTCAGCCGAGACAAAGTCAGCATGAAGGGGTGCCCCCCCAATCCGTCGCTGTATCGCATGGGGGAGACTATCTCTGTTCTTAGAGGCTTGGATTAAAGATGACATCCAGGATCCTTTGGGATCTGAAGGTTATCATCCAGGATTACAGGATAGGGTTCAGGACTCATCCGCCCAGGGGCAGATTCCTCCTGTCAAACCTATCCTCAAGACCAGAGAAGAGACGCCTTTCTAGAGTGTGTGAGGGATCTCTCGGAGTAATCGTTCCAGTACCTCTAGCAGAAAGGGGACTGGGGTACTATTCAAACCTTTTGTGGTCCCAAAGAAGGAGGGCGTGTTCTGCTCAATTCTGGACCTAAAGTGCCTAAACAAGTTTCTGTCAGTCCCATCGTTCAAAATGGAGACGGTCAGATCGATCCTGCCCCTAGTTCAAGAGGGGCAATTTATGACAACAATAGACTTGAAGGATGCTTACCTTCACGTGCCAATCCACAAGGACCACGTCAGGTTCCTAAGATTCGCATTTCTGGACCAATACTTCCAGTTTGTGGCCCTACTGTTCAGTCTGGCGACTGCCCCAAGAGTCTTTACGAAGGTTCTGGGGGCACTGCTTGCGGTAGCGAGAGCCAGAAGTATTGCATTGGCTCCTTATCTGGACGATATTCTGGTCCAGGCTCCGCCCTGCAGTCTTGCGGAGGACCACTCGAGGGTTGCTCTTCTCCTTAGATCCCATGGATGGAAGATAAACAAAGGGAAGAGTTCTCTGGTTCCCAGCAACAGGGTGGAGTTCCTGGGTACTATAATAGATTCCATAGCTATGAAGATATTTTTGACGGATCAGAGACATTCCAAGATTGCGTCCAGCTGTCTTGCCCTTCAGACATCCTCAAGGCCATCTGTGGCCAGCTGTATGGAGGTGATTGGGCTCATGGTATCCAACATAGATGTCATTCCATCTCAGACCTCTTCAAAAGACTTGGTAAACAATGCCACAAATATACAAAATTCAGGTTACTGTTATTAGAGTAGTACACTGTAAGTCAATATGTACAAGAAAGGTGGTGCTTTGCATTCGTTAAATTACTGGAAAAAAACATGGAAAAGAGAAAATCCATTACAAGGATGCAAATCCAGCACTCTATGCCCAGACTGATAGACTAGAAAATTTCCAGATGGAGATTAAAATGTAACTTTTATTGGAATAACTTAAAAATTACTAACGAAAACACACATAATATTAAAAACAGCTATGTGAGGCCAATCCCTATAGACAGTGGTGTGGTGATTAATGATAATAATATTCTACTGCCTTTATCCTATAACGTTCAAAATCACCAACTATCAATACATAGGTTATTGAAAGGTTTGGTGAGAGGTCAGGATGGATTGTACACCCGTATCCCTTGATGTGAGAGAATAACGGTAGTGTACAATGAGGCTAGAACAATGTTTCACAGTCCTTAATATTAATGCTGCATTAGGATATAATACACTTGCATTATACTATCAAGCATGTTTAAGAACAACAATACATTGAATGTTGGTTGCGCAACATAGTACGATATATAGACAATATTGCCACCGGCATGGATGTTGTGTTGTGCTTTTACACGTGCAATTATGGCCCTTGTATTGAGACTTGAAAATAAGTTGATTGTTATCCTCCGGGTTTACAATCCATCCTATAAGGGCCATAATTACACGTGTAAGAGCACAACACAACATCCATGACGGTGGCAATATTAATTCTATATATCGTACTATGTTGCGCAACCAACATTTAATGTATTGTTGTTCTTAAACATGCTTGATAGTATAATGCAAGTATATTATATTCTAATGCAGCATTAATATTAAGGACTGTGAAACATTGTTCCAGCCTGAGTGTACACTGCCGTTATTCTCTCTCATCATTCTATATTTATCTTAGAAGCAACCATCAAGGGATACAGGTGTTCAATCCATCCTGACCTCTCGCCAAACCCCTCAGGGTAATAGTTCAATAACCTATGTATTGATAGTTGGTGATTTTGAACGTTATATGATAAAGGCAGTAGAATATTATTAGCATTAATCACCACACCACTCTCTACAGGGATTGGCCTCACATTGCTGTTTTTAATATTGTTTGTTTTCATTAGTAATTTTTAAGTTATTCCAATAAAAGTTACATTTTAATCTCCATCTGGAAATTTTCTCGCCTATCAGTCTGGGCATAGAGTGCTGCATTTGCATCCTTGTAGTGGATTTTCTCTTTTCCACGTTTTTTCCAGCTCTTCAGTTATGCATGTTGAGACAATGGAACGGCGATCACCCAGATCTATCCCAACAGATCTTTCTGGACAACCGAGTGAGGGAATCCCTCTCTTGGTGGATCCGTCTGGGTCAGCTGTCCCAGGGGACATCCTTCTCGAGGCCATTCTGGGAGGTTGTGACCACGGACTCAAGTCTATCAGGATGGGGAGCTGTTTGGGGTGCCAGAAGGGCACAGGGCAGGTAGACTCGAGAGGAGTCTACTTTACCGATAAATATTCTGGAACTTCAAGCAATATTCAACGCTCTGAGGGCTTGGCCCCACCTGGGGTAGTCCTGATTCATCAGATTCCAGTCAGACAACATTACTTCGGTGGCTTACATAAACCATCAGGGGGGAACAAGAAGCTCCCTAGCCATGAGGGAGTTATCTCGGATTCTGGAATGGGCAGAGACTCGCAATTTTTTGCTCTCAGCGATCCACATTCCAGGTGTGGACAACTGGGAAGCAGACGTTCTCAGCAGACAATCGTTTCATCCGGGGGAATGGTCTCTCCATCCTGAGGTGTTTGCGGAGATCTGCAACAGATAGGGGACGCCAGAGAAAGACCTCATGGCGTCCAGCCTCAACTTCAAGCTACCCAGATATGGGTCACGATCCAGGGACCCACAGGCAGAGCTGATAGATGCCTTAGCTGTTCCTTGGGAGTTCAACCTAATTTACATATTTCCACCGTTGCCACTTCTTCTTTGAGTAGTGGCCCGTATCAAACAGGAGCAAGCTTCGACCATTCTGATTGCACCGTTGTAGCAGCCGGACGACGTGGTTTGCGGATCTGGTGGGGATGTCTTCGTCTCCTCCTTGGAAGTTACCCTGGTGCAGAGATCTGCTGATTCAAGGTCCCTTTCTACTCCAAAATCTTGATTCTCTGAGGCTGACTGCATGGTGATTGAACGCCTAGTCTTGGCTAAGAAAGGTTTTTCTGAGAGAGTAATTGATACTCTCATCCAGGCCAGGAAGCTGGTCACTCGTCGCATCTATCATAAGGTGTGGAGGACATACTTATTCTGGTGCGAGGAATGTGGATATCCCTGGCACAAGGTTAGGGTATCCAGGATTTTGGCCTTTCTCCAGGATGGGGCTGGATAAGGGTCTTGCCGCCAGTTCCTTAAGGGGACAGATTTCAACGTTGTCAGTGCTGTTACACAAGAAGCTAGCGGGGCTTCCTGATATTCAGTCCTTTGTTCAGGCTCTGTCTAGGATCAGACCTGTCTTTAGAAATTCGACTCCTCCTTGGAGCTTAAACTTGGTTCTTAAGGTTTTGCAGAGGGCTCCGTTTGAGCCTATGCATGCGCTTGACATTAAGATTCTTGTGTCCTAACTCTTCTTTGTCTAAGGAAAGGTTACTACATAACTTGGATGTCGTTCGAGCCTTGAAGTTTTATCTTCAGGCCACGAAACATTTCAGACAGACTTCGTCCTTATTTGTGGTGTATTCAGGGAAGCGTAGGGGGCAGAAGGCCTCTTCCACGTCTGTCTTTTTGGTTGAGGAGCATTATCCATTTAGCCTATGAGACAGCGGGACATAAGCCTCCTCAAAGGATTACGGCTCACTCAATTAGAGCTGTGGTCTTTTCTTGGGCCCTTAAGAACGAGGCCTCTGTGGAGCAGATTTGTAAGGCGGCTACTTGGTCCTCCTTACATACTTTTACAAAGTTTTACAAATTTGATGTTTTTGCTTCGGCGGAAGCTGTGTTTGGGAGAGGTTCTGCAGGCTGTGGTGCCCTCAGTATAGGGTCCGCCTCCTTTTACCCTAACATTTTTTTGTTAATTCAGTGTCCTCTAGAGCTTGGGTATTTATTCCCATAAGTAATGAATGAAGCAGTGGACTCTCCTCCCATTAAGATGGAAAACATAAATTATGCTTACCTGATCATTTAATTTCCATCGGTGGGAGGAGAGTGACTGCTCCCGCCCTTTGCTCCGGTGGGCGGACCTTAATTTAATATTACTCTTCCGGCACCTTTTATACTTTGATATTTCTCCTTCTGTTCCTTGTTCCCTTGGCAGAATTGCTGGGGGATGAGGGAAGTGGGGGAGGTATTTAAGCCTTTGGCTGGGGTGTCTTTTCCTCCTCCTGGTGGCAAGGTTCTTAATTCCCACAAATAATGAATGAAGCAGTGGAGTCTCCTCCCACAGATGGAAATGAAATTATCAGTTAAGCATAATTTATGTTTTTCAGACTTTATTGAGGCCTGGTTTTCCCTCAGAGTACAATGCTTGCCAGAGGGATGTATATGGGGTATGGTTTGTGAGTCTTTTTTCACCTCATTGCAAATTTTTCATAAACCTTCCATAATTGGTCATAGGGGCTTGCTTCCCCTCCCTTTTATGGATCTACAATATAATCATATTCCTTAAAGAGAAAGTCTAGTACAAAATAAACTTTTATGATTCAGATAGGGCATGTAATTTTAAACATTTTTCCAATTTACTTTGTTCTCTTGGTATTCTTACTGGAAAGCTAAACCTCGGAGGTTCATATGCTAATTCCTAAGCCCTTGAAGGCCGCCTCTTCTCTCAGGGCATTTTGACAGTTTTTCACCACTATAGGGTGTGTTAGTTCATGTGTTTCATATAGATAACACTGTGCTCATGCACGTGGAGTTACTATGAGCCAGCACTGATAGGCTAAAACGCATGTCTGTCAAAAGAACTGAAATAAGGGGGCAGTTTGCAAAGGCTTATATACAAGATAATCACAGAGGTAAAAAGTGTGTTAATATAACTGTTTACACAAAACTAGGGGATGTGTAATAAAGGAATTATCTGTCTTTTAAAACAATAAAAATTCTGGTTTAGACTGTCCCTCTGCTGATATGTTTCAGTACTGGTTTGGCTGTCTCCTGTTTATTTGCTGGTGGGCGAGTGTTTATTGGTAAGTATCATTTATTAACATTTAGACCCTCTATAGATGTTGTGGGCACTTTTTAGTTTGTGTGTATATATATATATATATATATATATATTCTAATATATATGGACCTGTGACATATTATTCTTGCTGTTTTGCTAGTGTCAGTTTTTCTTTCATACTGGTGATGAGAGTCCACAATCCATTACTCCTGGAAATTACTCTTCTCTACCACTAGGAGGCAAAGATTCCTAAACCCCAAGAGCTCTATCAAAACCTTCCCACACCACATATACATTGGTCTTTAATTTGCCTCTGCTGGAGGTGGTTGAAGAATGAATATGTTCTTTTCTTTCCAATGGTATGGAGAGTCCACAAATCCATTCAATTACTAGTGGGAATTCAACTCCTGGCCACTAGGTGGAGGCAAAGAACACCCCAGCAAAGCCTTATGTATCCTCCCATTACCCACAATCCCCAGTCATTCTGTGCCTGGGTAACATTGTAGGTGATGTGCGAAGAAGGTGTCTGAAGAAATCAAGTTGTTAATCCTTTAATGGAGTACCTTTCCCTGCAAGCAAGGATTGTGGTTATGCTGTGTCCATGTAATTCTCTTTAGTAAGAGTAATGGTGGCTTTTAGCAGTTGGAAGACTGCGAGGTGGTCTTTGCTTACGTTTCAACATTTGTGCTACCCCTATATAGAAAACCAGGGTTGGTTACTCTGTTTTTTCTTTAGCTACAGGTCTATGTCAATGAGGATTATGTCACACCTGTTTGCTGTACCTGCCCTACAGCTAATCCATAGGTAAGTGATTTTGCCTTCTAGGTGAGAAGGATGCAGCACTTAGTAGTTCCTTGTTTTGAAAGAAAAAAAAAAGATACTTAAAGAGCACGGTGGATCCTTATGGGACTGAATATTCCTTTTTAAAGGTTGGGGATTTGTTGGCCAGCAGTTCAGGGCACTGTTCTGTCATGTAAAGGCATTTTTGTTTTTGGTGTTAGGGATTTATTTTTTTGCTTAAATGTTCCCTTTTATTTTGTTTGGGTAACATCTCTTTAAGAAAGTTGTTAGACCGCACCTTACTTTAGAATTTGCGATCACATCCTGAGTGCTGAACTGTTTGTTTGTACTGGCTGCTTGGAAGCCAGGATTTTCAAGGAATCAGAGTGGTTTCTTTCATGTAATTAGCAAGAGTCCATGAGCTAGTGACGTATGGGATATACATTCCTACCAGGAGGGGCAAAGTTTCCCAAACCTCAAAATGCCAATAAATACACCCCTCACCACACCCACAATTCAGTTTTTACAAACCTTGCCTCCCATGGAGGTGGTGAAGTAAGTTTGTGCTAGATTCTACGTTGATATGCGCTTCGCAGCAGGCTGAAGCCCGGTTTTCCTCTCAGAGTGCAGTGAATGTCAGAGGGATGTGAAGAGAGTATTGCCTATTTGAATACCATGGTCTTCCTCTAGGGGATCTATTTTATAGGTTCTCTGTTATCATCGTAGAGATTTCTTCTCCTACCTCCCTTTTCAGTTCGACGATATACTCTTATATACCATTACCTCTACTGATTCTTGTTTCAGTACTGGTTTGGCTATCTGCTTTATGTAGATGAGTGTCTTAGGGTGAGTAAGTCTTATTTCTATTTATGACACTCAAATCTATGGTTGGGCACTTTATATGTAAAGTTCTAAATATATGTGTTTAAACTTATATTTGCCATGATTCAGGATAATCAGTATTCCTTCATTCAGACTGTCAGTTTCATTTTTTTGGGAAAATGCATATAAATTTTATTTTTTCTTACCTTAAAATTTTCAATTGACTTTTTTTCAAAAATTGCGGGCTGTTAGGCTCGCGGGTGCAGAAAATGCTTCTATCTATTGTGTCATTCTTGGCGCAAGACTTTTTTGGCACAAAAATTTCGTCATTTCCGGCTTTATAGTTGGCGCCGGAAGTTTTCACGTAATTGTGTCATTTTTGACGTATGTGTATTGCGCCAAAATGTGTGGGCGTCATACTTGGCGCCAAAAATGTGGGCGTCATACTTGGCGCCAGTTTTTTTCACATTTTTTCAGTCTCACTTTTCAGTTGCTTCTGGTTTCTAGAGGCTTGATTCATTTTTTCCCATTCCTGAAACTGCCATTTAAGGAATTTGATAATTTTGCTTTATATGTTGGTTTTTCTTTTACATATTGCAAGATGTCACTACCTGACCCTGGATCAGAATCTACGTCTTGAAAAGCGCTGCATGATGTCGGTTCTACCAAAGTTAAGTGCATTTGTTGTAAACTTTTGGTAACTGTTCTTCCGGCTGTAGTTTGTCTTAGTTGTCATGATAAGCTATCCAACACTGATATTTCCATTAGTAATAAACCATTACCTGTTGTTGTTCCTTCAACTTCTAATGTTCAGGATGTTCCTGTTAATGTTAAATAATTTGTTTCTAATTCTATTCGGAAGGCTCTGTCTGTTATTCCTCCTTCTAGTAAACGTAAGAGGTCTTTTAAAACTTCACATCTTTCAGATGAATTTTTAAATGACCGCCATCATTCTGACTTATCTATCTCTGATCAGGATCTTTCTGGTTCAGAAGATTCTACATCAGATATTGACACTGATAAATCTTCATATTTGTTTAAGATGGAGTTTATTCGTTCTTTACTTAAAGAAGTGTTGATTGCATTAGATATGGAGGAGTCTAGTCCTCTTGATATTAAAACTTCTAAGCATTTGAATTCAGTTTTTAAACCTCATGTAGTTATTCCAGAAGTTTTTCCAGTTCCTGATGCTATTTCAGAAGTAATTTCTAGGGAATCGAATAGTCTGGGTACTTCATTTACTCCTTCTCCAAGGTTTAAGAAATTGTACCCTTTGCCATCTGATAGATTAGAGTTTTGGGAAAAAAATCCCCAAAGTTGATGGGGCTATCTCTACGCTTGCTAAACGTACTACTATCCCTACGGCAGATAGTACTTCGTTTAAGGATCCTTTAGATAGGAAGCTTGAATCCTTTCTAAGGAAGGCTTATTTATGTTCAGGTAATCTTCTTAGACCTGCTATTTCTTTGGCTGATGTTGCTGCAGCTTCAACTTTCTGGTTGGAGGCTTTAGCGCAACAAGTGTCAGACCATAATGCTTATAGCATTGTTAAACTCCTTCAACATGCTATTAACTTTATTTGTGATGCCATTTTCGATATCATCAGAATTGATGTCAGGTATATGTCTTTAGCTATTTTAGCTAGAAGAGCTTTATGGCTTAAGTCTTTTAATGCAGATATGACTTCTAAGTCAATTTTGCTTTCTCTTTCTTTCCAAGGTAATAAATTATTTGGTTCTCAGTTAGACTCAATAATTTCAACTGTTATTGGGGGGAAGGGAGCATTTTTACCTCAGGATAAAAAATCTAAAGGTAATAATTTCGTCAGAATAAGGAACAAAAGCCTGACCCTTCCTCTAAAGGAACAGTTTCCGTTTGGAAACCTTCTCCAGTCTGGAATAAATCCAAGCCTCTTAGAAAGTCAAAACCAGCTCCCAAATCCGCATGAAGGTGCGGCCCTCGTTCCAGCACAGCTGGTAGGGGGCAGGTTACCATTTTTCAAAGATGTTTGGATCAATTCTATTCGAAGTCTTTGGATTCAGAACATTGTTTCACAAGGGTACAGAATAGGTTTCAAGATAAGACCGCCTGTGAGAAGATTCTTTCTTTCATGCATTCCAGTAAACCCAGTAAAGGCTCAAGCGTTTCTGAAATGTATTTCAGATCTGGAGCCAGCTGGAGTAATTGTGCCAGTTCCAGTTCTGGAACAGGGCCTGGGGTTTTATTCAAATCTATTCATTGTTCCAAAGAAAGAGAATTCTTTCAGACCAGTTCTAGATCTAAACATATTGAATCGTTATGTAAGGATACCAACATTCAAGATGGTGACTATAAGGACTATTCTGCCTTTTGTTCAGCAAGGGCATTATATGTCCACAATAGACTTACAGGATGCATATCTTCATATTCCAATTCATCCGGACCATTATCAGTTCCTGAGATTCTCTTTTCTAGACAAGCATTACCAGTTTGTTGCTCTTCCTTTTGGCCTAGCAACAGCTCCAAGGATCTTTTCAAAGGTTCTCGGTGTAATCAGGGAGCAGGGTATTGCTGTATTTCCTTATTTGGATGATATCTTAGTACTTGCTCAGTCTTTACATTCTGCAGAATCTCACACGAATCAACTTGTGTTGTTTCTTCAAAGACATGGTTGGAGGATCAATTTACCAAAGAGTTATTTGATTCCTCAGACAAGGGTAACCTTTTTGGGTTTCCAGATAGATTCAGTGTCCATGACTTTGTCTCTAACAGAAAAGAGATGTCTGAAATTGGTTTCAGCTTGTCGAAACCTTTAGTCTCAATCTTTCCCTTCGGTAGCTTTGTGCACGGAAATTTTAGGTCTCATGACTGCTGCATAGGACGCAATCCCTTTTGCTCGTTTTCACATGAGATCTCTTCAGCTTTGTATGCTGAGCCAATGGTGCAGGGATTATACAAAGATATCACAATTAATATCCTTAAATCCCAATGTTCGATCTTCTCTGACTTGGTGGTTAGATCACCATCGTTTAGTTCAAGGGGCTTCTTTTGTTCGTCCAACCTGGACTGTGATCTCAACAGATGCGAGTCTTTCAGGTTGGGGAGCTGTATGGGGATCTCTGACAGCGCAGGGGGTTTGGGAATCTCAGGAGGCGAGATTACCAATCAACATTTTGGAACTCCGTGCGATTTTCAGAGCTCTTCAGTTCTGGCCTCTTCTGAAGAGAGAATCGTTTATTTGTTTTCAGACAGACAATGTCACAACCGTGGCATATGTCAATCATCAAGGGGGGACTCACAGTCCTCAGGCTATGAAAGAAGTATCTCGGATACTTGTATGGGCGGAATCCAGCTCCTGTCTAATTTCTGCGGTTCACATCCCAGGTATAGACAATTGGGAAGCGGATTATCTCAGTCGCCAGACGTTACATACGGGGGAATGGTCTCTTCACCCAGAGGTATTTCTTCAGATTGTTCAAATCTGGGGGCTTCCAGAAATAGATCTGATGGCCTCTCATCTAAACAAGAAACTTCCCAGGTATCTGTCCAGATCCAGGGATCCTCAGGCGGAAGCGGTGGATGCGTTGTCGCTTCCTTGGAATTATCAACCTGCTTATATCTTTCCGCCTCTAGTTCTCCTTCCAAGAGTGATTTCCAAAATCCTAATGGAGCGTTCGTTTGTACTGCTGGTGGCTCCAGCATGGCCACACAGGTTTTGGTAAGCGGAACTCGTTTGGATGACAAGTTGCCAGCCTTGGACATTTCCATTAAGACCAGACCTTCTGTCTCAAGGCCCATTTTTCCATCAGGATCTCAAATCATTCAATTTGAAGGTATGGAGATTGAAAGCTTAATTCTTAGTCATAGAGGTTTCTCTGACTCAGTGATTAATACTATGTTACAGGCTCGTAAATCTGTGTCTAGAAAGATGTATTACCGAGTCTGGAAGACTTACATTTCTTGGTGTTCTTCACATAAATTCTCTTGGCATTCTTTTAGAATTCCTAGAATTTTACAATTCCTTGAAAGGACAAATCTCTGCTCTTTCTGTTCTTTTTCACAGAAAGATTGCTAATTATCCTGATATTCATTGTTTTGTACAGGCTTTGGTTCGTATCAAGCCTGTCATTAAGTCAATCTCTCCTCCTTGGAGTCTCAATTTGGTTCTGAGGGCTTTACAGGCTCCTCGGTTTAAACCTATGCATTCTCTGGATATTAAATTACTTTCTTGGAAAGTTTTGTTCCTGTTGGCCATCTCTTCTGCTAGAAGAGTTTCTGAGTTATCTGCTCTTTCTTGTGAACCTCCTTTTCTGATTTTTCATCAGGATATGGCGGTGTTGCGGACTTCATTTAATTTTTTACCCAAGGTTGTGAATTCTAACAACATTAGTAGAGAAGTTGTTGTCCCTTCATTGTGTTCTAATCCTAAGAATTCTCTGGTGAGATCTTTACATTATTTGGATGTAGTAAGGTCTTTGAAATATTATGTTGAAGCTACTAAAGATTTCAGAAAGACTTCTAGTCTATTTGTTATCTTTTCTGGTTCTAGGAAAGGTCAGAAGGCTTCTGCCATTTCTTTGACGTCTTGGTTAAAGTCTTTGATTCATCATGCTTATGTGGAGTTGGGTAAATCCCCGCCTCAAAGGATTACGGCTCATTCTACTAGGTCAGTTTCTACTTCCTGGGCTTTTAGGAATGAAGCTTCTGTTGATTAGATTTGCAAAGCAGCAACTTGGTCTTCTTTGCATACTTTTACTAAATTCTACCATTTTGATGTTTTCTCTTCCTCTGAAGCAGTTTTTGGTAGAAAAGTACTTCAGGCAGCTGTTTCAGTTTGATTCTTCTGCTTGTAATTTCAGTACTCAATAATTTATTATAGTTCTTTCCATAATGGCCAGTCCTAAAATAAAATGGAGAGTAGTTTCAGGCACTATGCATAAATAGCATCCAATAAAAGATGCCTATGGATTACACTGTTAGCATTCAATAAAGATGTCTATGGGTTATTTTTCCTACATCGCCAGTGCAATCTACCAACACACAGATTTCAGCACTATTATGTTTTCATATTTCATTACATAATGGTCGCCAACTGATATTATTCCATGCATAATTCATATACAAGTTTACATTTTAGCATTATTACTTAGAATCAAAATATACAAAGCGCAGATATACTTCTTGTTGCAAATGTCCCTTTAAACATACAACACGGTTCTCAGATATATCATTATTCACAATGGATCAAGCCATGGCTTTTTATTTTATTTTATTTTTTATATATATACACAATGGTTGCTCATTGAGATTATTTCATGCACAATTCATATACAAGTTTACATTTAGCATTATTACTTAGAATTAAAGCGCGGATATATTTCTTTTTCATTGCCTGTCGCAAATATCCCTTTAAACATACAACACAGTTTTCAGACACATCATTATTCACAATTGACCATGTCATGGCCTTTATTTCATTTTATTTTATTTTATTTAATTTTATAGGTGCAATTTTGTGCATCACATGTTTTTAAAATAATTTACATTTCCCCCACAATTTCAATTTGAAGTCTCAGAATTGTGGTTATACTCTTTTCTTTTGTTTTCTTTTTGACATGCTATGTTGGTAAATCTAAGCCTTTTTTCTAGCTGAAGTTTACAGCTGTTTCAATTTTAAATAATCATGACCTTCCAATGCTGTTTAAATTCACACTAATTGTAACACCTGTCAAGCCTTTTGTTCGGCTTTTCAGTTGAATCTTGAAATGTTTTTCATTGGTTTGAAACTTTTGTGACAACTTCCTTTTTATTCATACAAATGTGTATAAAATGTCAAGATTTGTAATATATTTTATTCGCTTTGGTATCTGAAGAAACGACCCTTGGTGGTTGAGAAACGCGTTATAATAAAGCCTTTTTGAAATTCTTTTAAACTTTGGAAGTTGTGCACCTCTTTTACGGAACAAACCTAATTGAGCAATATACTATAGTTGCTGAACCTAGAAACGCCTACAGCACAATTCCCTGTCCCCAGGAGAAAGCCCCGGGAAGAATCGTATCTGACAGTGTACTAGCCACTGACTAAAGTGCTAGCAGGCGATTTAGTACTGGTCACAGCACAGTACCACAGTCTCCGGTAAGCGCATTACCACTCTGCTTGTTGTATTATCCCTTTTGAAACAATATTACGCTATGTGGCGCCCTCTCCATCTCTTTTTCTAAACAGTTATATCCCTGCTCTCTGGGAACAAGAGGAGCTGCCTACACAGAAACTTTGACGAACAAGATCACCGGACCAATACGGACTGCCATTATTCTTTCCAGAGCCGACAACCGAGTAAGACACACTCGATAAAGACGGAGTAACTATCTGTGGGACCTTTTACTTTTTAGGGCTCATATCACAATTTGTATTGCTTATCTTATATATTTATAACAGCGCGCCTTCTCATCTCCCTGTGAGATATTACACCATTATTTTTTTAGCGTCTTTATTTTATCCCTCCCTCTCTATTGACTCTTGCGTGGAAGTTCCACATCTTGGGTATCTGCTATCCCATACGTCACTAGCTCATGGACTCTTGCTAATTACATGAAAGAAAACATAATTTATGTAAGAACTTACCTGATAAATTCATTTCTTTCATATTAGCAAGAGTCCATGAGGCCCACCCTTTTTTGTGGTGGTTCTGATTTTTTTTGTATAAAGCACAATTATTTCAATTCCTTATTTTTTGATGCTTTCGCTCCTTTCTTATCACCCCACTTCTTGGCTATTCGTTAAACTGAATTGTGGGTGTGGTGAGGGGTGTATTTATAGGCATTTTGAGGTTTGGGAAACTTTGCCCCTCCTGGTAGGAATGTATATCCCATACGTCACTAGCTCATGGACTCTTGCTAATATGAAAGAAATGAATTTATCAGGTAAGTTCTTACATAAATTATGTTTTTTTTTATTTGATCGCATTTGACGGTGAAATTGTAACATGAAATATACCAAAATGGGGCTAGATCAATACTTTGGGTTGTCTACTACACTACACTAAAGCTAAAATTAACCCTATAAACTCCCTAATTAACCCCTTCACTGCTGGGCATAATACACGTGTGGTGCGCAGCAGCATTTAGCGGCCTTCTAATTACCAAAAAGCAATGCCAAAGCCATATAAGTCTGCTATTTCTGAACAAAGGGGATCCCAGAGAAGCATTTACAACCATTTGTGCCATAATTGCACAAGTTTTTTGGTGGTTGTAGATGTGTAACAGATTTTGGGGGTCAAAGTTAGAAAAAGTGTGTGTTTTTTCCATTTTTTCTCATTTTATATTTTTTTTAATAGTAAATAATAATAGTTAATAAGATATGATCAAAATAATGGTATATTTAGAAAGTCCATTTAATGGCGAGAAAAACGATATATAATATGTGTTGGTACAGTAAAAGAGTAAGAGGAAAATGACAGCTAAACACAAACAACGCAGAAATTTAAAAATAGCCTTGGTCCCAAACGGTCAGAAAATGGAAAAGTGCTGTGGTCTTTAAGGGATAAAGGGACAGTCAAGTCCAAAACAAATTTGCTTTGTTCTCTTGGTATTCTTAGTTGAAAGCAAAACCTAGGAGTTTCATATGCAAATTTCTTAGACCTTTAAGGCCATCTCTAATCTAAATGCATTTTGACAGTTTTTTTTTACCACTAGAGGACGTTAGTTCATGTGTTTCATATAGATAACATTGAGCTCATGCATGTGAATTTACTGAGAAGTGAGCACTGATTGGCTAAAATGCAAGTCTGTCAAAAGAACTGAAATAAGGGGCAGTCTGCAGAGGCTTAGATACAATGTGTTGGTTATGCAAAACTGGGGAATGGGTAATAAATGTATTGTCTATATTTTAAAAAAACAAAAATTCTGGTATTGACTGTCCCTTTAAGGATCCCTTAGATAGAAGGCTAGAGGGATATCTCAGGCGACTGTTTCTCCAGTCTGGAAATAGCTGCAGTCACGGGGGCAGCCAAGTTCTGGTGTGAACTGATTACTGTGGAGACTCCTCTGGAGGAGATCCTGGACCATATTCAATCCCTATTCTACGGACGTGTCTCGACTTTTATCCTTGTCCTTTAAGGGTAAGTCTCTATGGGTGGAAAGGGAGCTTTCCTACCACAATACAAGAAATCTAAGCCTAAGAGTAGTTTGGTGGAATGTTTTCATTCCTTTCATCCGAACAGGAGTCAGTGGAGTCTCTTAGGACAAACTGGAAGCCCACTTAAGGCTGTAATAAGAGCAAGCAGCCCAAGAAAACTTCCCAGGACAACAAATCAGCACAATAGTTTTGCCCCCGACCTGGAATCAGGTTGGTTGGGGGGCAGTCTTTCTCTGTTTCAGAGGGAATGGTCTCAATCTGTTAAGGACCCTTGGGTTCTGGAGTTTATTTGCCAAGGATACAGAATAAGCTTTCGGCCTCATACCCTGAGGAACTGCTTGTTGCTGTCAAGGGTCTCAGGAAACCCGGTAAAAAGATTGGCCCTACTCCGCTGTGTGGACGACCTGCTCACCATGGGTGAATTAGTTCCAATTCCCTCAGCAGAGAAAAAGGGTTCTACTCTTGAAGGGACTCAACAAATTCATAAGGATTACCACTTTCAAGATGGAAACAATAAGGTCCATCCTTCCACTAGTAGAAGAGGGTTAGTTCATGTCCACAAAAGACCTAAAGGAAGCGTACCTTCACATTCTGATCCACAGAGATCATTACTGTTTCCTTCTATTTGCCTTCTTAGACAAGCACTACCAGTTTGTTGCACTTTCATTCGGACCGGCTACAGCACTTTGAGTGTTCACCAAGGTGCTGGGAGCTTTACTGGCTGCTGTTCATCTTCAGGGGATTGCAGTGGCCCTTACTTGGACGTCAATCTGGTTCAAGCTCCGTCCTTTCCAGTGGCTCAGGACCACACGCAGAGGTTATGCTTGTGTCTTCAGGCGCATGGTTGGAAAGCCAACCTAGAAAAGTGCTATCTCGTCCTGGCTTTGAGAGTAAACTTTCTGGGAACGATCATAAACTCTGTCTGAATTTATGCATCTATCTCACAAATCAACGCAGGGAGAAGCTTCAGAGGGCATGTTGCCTGCTTCAGTCAAATGACCATCCTTCAGTGGCTCAATGCATGGACGTGGTAGGTCTCATGGTTGCGGCATCAGATGCTACACCATTTGCTTGCTTTTATCTGAGACCACTACAGTTACGTATGCTCAGGCAGTGGAATGGCGATCATTCAGACCTGTCTCAGGTCATCTATGTGGATGCTCCGATGAAAGAGAGTCTTGCCTGGTGGCAACGACCAGCTCCAATTCTCCTAGGAATGAGTTTACTCCTGGGTAATAATCGCCACAGATGCAAGTCTGTCTGGCTGGGGTGTGGTGTGGTGTTCTCTGAGAGCTCAGGGAACCTTGTGTCGGGAGGAAGTATCTTTCCAAATGGGGGCTATATACAACGCGCTTCTAGAGTGTCCTCAGTTGGGTTCTGCCCGTTATATCTGATTTCATTCAGACAACATTACAACTGTGGCCTACGTCAACCGTCAGGGAGGCACACAGAGCTCTCTGGCGATGCAGGTGTCTCAAATCAATTGAAACAACATAGAAAAGAAAGTGGGAACTCCACAATAAGGAATTCCCAAAAGTCTAGGTAAATCCAGCACTTTTTACTCAGGGGAGAGGTCTCTGAATCAGGTGGTTTTTCTGGAAGTAACTCGCAGATGGGGTGTTCCAGACATAGATCAGATGGCTTCCCGCTTCAATGCCAATCTCCCAAGGTACGGATCAAGGTCCAAAGATCCTCAGGCGCAGCTAGTGGATGCTCTAGTGGTCCAGTGGAACTTCAATCAAAGGTTTATCTGTTCCCACCTATTATTCTTCTGCCACAAAGTTCTACAAATTTGATGTTTTTTCATCAGCGGAGGCATCCTTTAGAAGAAGCTCTTCAAGCAGTGGTGCCTAGTATTTTGGACTGCCTCCCCTACTTTTCTCTCCCGAACATTCGTGAACACCACGACTTGGGTATTGGTTTCCCATAGGTTATGAATGTTCTTGTGGACTCTCACTGCCAATAGAATGAAAATAAAAATAATTCTTACCTGATAATTTAATTTCCTCCTTGGCAGTGAGAGTCCACGACCCATCACGAAAGTTGAATCTACAGTGGCGGAAGTCTTTTCTTTCATGTAATTAGCAAGAGTCCATGAGCTAGTGACGTATGGGATATACATTCCTACCAGGAGGGGCAAAGTTTCCCAAACCTTAAAATGCCTATAAATACACCCCTCACTACACCCACAATTCAGTTTTACAAACTTTGCCTCCCGTGGAGGTGGTGAAGTAAGTTTGTGCTAGATTCTTCGTTGATATGCGCTCCGCAGCAGGCTGGAGCCCGGTTTTCCTCTCAGCGTGCAGTGAATGTCAGAGCGATGTGAAGAGAGTATTGCCTATTTGAATTCAATGATCTCCTTCTACGGGGTCTATTTCATAGGTTCTCTGTTATCGGTCGTAGAGATTCATCTCTTACCTCCCTTTTCAGATCGACGATATACTCTTATATATACCATTACCTCTACTGATTCTCGTTTCAGTACTGGTTTGGCTTTCTACTATATGTAGATGAGTGTCCTGGGGTAAGTAAGTCTTATTTTCTGTGACACTCTAAGCTATGGTTGGGCACTTTTATATAAAAGTTCTAAATAAATGTGTTTAAACATTTATTTGCCTTGATTCAGGATGTTCAATATTCCTTATTTCAGACAGTCAGTTTCATTATTTGGGATAATGCATTTGAATATTAAATTTTTCTTGGCGCGTACTTTTTTGGCGCAAAAAATTTCTTAGTCATTTCCGGCGTCATACTTGTCACCGGAAGTTGTTTGTATGTGTGTCATTTTTTTGACTTTTTTTGCACCAAAGATGTCGGCGTTACCGGATGTGGCGTCATTTTTGGCGCCAAATAGTGTGGGCGTCTTTTTTGGCGCTAAAAAATATGGGCGTCATTTTTGTCTCCACATTATTTAAGTCTCATTGTTTATTGCTTCTGGTTGCTAGAAGCTTGTTCATTGGCATTTTTTTCCCATTCCTGAAACTGTCATTTAAGGAATTTGATCAATTTTGCTTTATATGTTGTTTTTTCTATTACATATTGCAAGATGTCTCAGATTGACCCTGGATCAAAAGCTACTTCTGGAAAAAACGCTTAACTGAGTTCAGTTCTACCAAAGCTAAGTTCATTTATTTTAAATGTTATAAATGTTTCTCTTTAGCTATGGTTTGTAATAAGTTATTATGATATACTTTTATATGCAGAATCCATTAGTATTTATGTTTTATTGCCATTCTTACATCTTATGTACAAGAAATATTTAGAAGATTTATAAGAAATATTTTTCTGATTCTATTTTAAAGGCTTTGTCTGACTTCGTGCCTTCTAATAAAATTTTTAGGTCTTTTTCACTTCTTTTTTAATTATTGATGTTTCAAATGACCAACAACATACTGTTTTATCCTTCTCTGATGATGTTTTTTCTCTTTCAGAATTTTCTTCATCAGATATTGACACTAACAAATCTACTTTTTTATTATTTTTTTATTAAAGTACATTTGTTCTTTGTTGAAAAGGTGTTGATTATTTTGGATATTAAGGTAACTAGTTCTTTAAGACTAGCTGACACTATTTCTGCTTATTTATTCTTCTGTGTTTTCAGAAGTTTTCTTTCCAATTCCTCATACTAGGGAATGGAATAGGCTGAGAATTTTCTTTTATTCCTTCTTCAAAGGTTTTAAACTATATTCTTTGCCAGCAGTTAAATTCAATTTGGAGGGTTCTCCAATTTATTGGGGCTATCTCTACTCCTACTAATTATGTTATTGTTTCTATAGCAAAATAGTATTTATTTTCCTTTAGATGGTTGTATCTTATTTATGGAAATTATTTAGTTTCAGGTACTTTTCTTGGTCCTGTGATTTATTTGGATGTTGCAATTGCTTCATTTTTGTTCTGTTTACTTTAAGATCAAGTATCAGATTATGATTTATTTTAGCATTCTTAAGGGACAACATTTACTAGACTAGGTGCTGTTGCATTTGTCTTGTTGTTTTGCATTTATTGATTATGCAAGTCCACTGTATTGACTGTTCCTTTAACTGGACTATCATGCTAATAATTTCATTTGTGTCTTCATTTTATTGAATATTTTCGCAAATGAGGGTTAATCTATGTCTTTAGCTATTTTAGCTAGAAGAATTTTGTGATTTTAAAAAAAAAATCCATATTTCTTTTGTTCTAAGATAATCAATTATTTGTTTTATAATTGGATTCAATTCTTAACTGTTACTCTGGGCTTCAAGATTGAGTTCTAAGACTAAAACTTTAAGCTTATACTAGTTTGGTTGTTCTTATTAAGGAACGAATTCCTGAATTCTTTCCCAAGTAACATGTTTATAATTGGAAATGTTTCAGTTCAAAATCAGCTCCCTAATATTGCGATGTACGTGCCGTATTCCAGCTTGGCTGGCAAGGGGCAGGTTAAGACTTCTTTGAAATTTATTTGGTTCTATTCAGTCTAAATTTCTTTGATTTTATTCCAGTAAGGCTAACACTCTCTTTAAGTGTGTTTGGGTCCTATATATTTTGGGTACTGTTGAAGCATGGCTGGGCACCCATAGGGTTCTAGCGCTGCTCAGACCTGGAATCTTCTGGGGTATTTCTTCCAGTTCCTTTTTTAGGAACTGGGTTTTGGAGTTTTATTCAAACTATTCTGCCTTTTTTTGGTCAGTGATAGCATTATTTGTTTTCATTAGATACAATAAATGCATATTTTCTTTTTTCTGTTTTCATTCAGATTATTTTCTGAGGATGCGGAATCTCATATGATTCACTTGCTCTTCAGGACATAGTTAGAGGATCTTTTTTTCAAAAGCTCTTGATTCCTCACACAAGGGTCACCTTTTTTAGGTTTCCAGATAGTTTGTGTCACTGTCTTTGTCTCTATCAGACAAGGGACAATTTTATTGTGTTCCATTTGTCGGTACCTTTAGTCTCTATTATTTCCTTCAGTTGCTATATATGCATAGAAGTTTTAGGTCTTATGGCCACAGCATTGGATTTAATTCCCTTTGCTCATTTTCAATAGAAAGAACCTTTCCAGTCTTTTATACTGAATTATGGTGCAGGGATTCTAGGATTTCACATTTTAAATCTTCGAATCCTAATATTTATCTCTTGATTTGATGGTTAAGATCACCATCATTTAGTTCTACAGGTCTCTTCGTTTCTTTCAACCTGGACCATGATCTCTTCAGATGCGAGTCTTTTTGGTTGGGAGGCTGTCTGAGGATCTCTGTCAGCACAAGGGGTTTGGAAATCTCAGGAGACGAGATTACCATTTGATATTTTAGAACTCCTGTGTTTTCTCAGAATTTTTCAGTTAGTTTCTTTTTGAAGAAGAGACGTTTAATATTTTTCAAACAATATCACTACTATGGTGTATGTCAATCATCAGAGTAGGACTATCAGTCCTTAGGTTGTGACAGAAGTGTCTCGGATATTAGCTTGGGCTACATCCAGCTCCTATCTAAATTCTGTGGGTTTTTTCCCAGGTATAGATATTTGGGAAGCGGATTATCTCTGTTAATCCAGCTTTTCCTCCGGGAGAATGGTCTCTCTTACCCAGATATGTTTTTCATCTCATCTGAATAAAGAACTTCCCAGGGGCCTATTAAGGTCCGGGAATCTTCAGGCGGAAGTAGTGTATGCATTGACATTTCTTTGGAATTATCTTTTTGCCTATTTCTTTCCGCCTCTAGTTCTTCTTCCAAAATTCTTATGGAGTATTTGTTTGTTATGCTGGTAGTTCCAGCATGGCCTCTCAGGTTTTGGTATATGAATCTCATTCGGATGGCCAGTTGCCAACGTTGGACACCTCCGTTTAAACCAGACCTTTTCTTTCTCAAGGCCATTTTTTTCCATCAGGATCTCAAATCATTAAATTTGAAGGGATGGAGATTGAACGCTTGGTTTTTAGTCATAGAGGTTTTTCTGACTCATTGATTAATACTATGTTTCAGGCTCATAAAACTGTCTCTAGAAAGATTTATATTGAGTCTGAAAGACCTACTTTTCTTGGCATTCTTTTAAAATTCATAGAATTTTATTATTTTTTCAGGTTGGTTTGGATAAGGTTTTGTCTTCAATTCTTTGTTAGGACAAATCTCTACTCTTTCTGTTCTTTTTATTACAGAAAAGATTGCTAATCATCCTGATATTCATTGTGTTGTGCAGGCTTTGGTCCATATCACGCCTGTCATTAATTCAATCTCTCCTCTTTGGAGTCTCAATTTAGTGCTGAGGGCTTTACAGGCTCCTCCGTTTGAAACTATGCATTTTCTGAACATTAAATTACTTTCTTGGAAAAGTATTGTTCCTTTTGGTTATTTCTTCTACTAGAAGAGTTTTTGAGTTATCTGCTCTTTTTTGTGAATATCGTTTTCTGATTTTTTATCAGGATAAGGCAGTGTTACTTCCTGATATTTATCACTTTTTTTCAGGTTTTGATTCGTATCAAACCTGTCATTAAGCCAATTTCTCCTCCTTGAGTCTTAATTGGGTTCTGAAGGTTTTTCAGGTTCTTCTATTTTGAGCATATGCTTGCTCTGGACATTCATTACTTTCATGGAAAGTATTGTTCTTTTTTGACATCTCTTCAGCTAGAACAGTTTTTGAATTACCTGTTCTTTCTTGTGAATCTCCTTGTTCTGATTTTTCATCAGGATAAGGTGTTTTTTTGCTGTCTTCATTTCAATTTTCACCTAAATTGTGAATTCTAACAACATTAGTGGAGGAATTATTGTCTTTTCCTTGTGTCCTAATCCTAAGAATTCTTTGGTAAGATTCTTACATTCTTTAGGATGTGGTAAGAGTTTTGAAATATTATGTTGAAGCTACTCAGATTTCAGACAGACTTCTAGTCTTGTTATCTTTTTTTGGTTTTAGGAAGGTCAGAAGGCTTCTGCCATTTTTTTGCCATCTTGGTTAAGCTTTTGATTCATTATGCTTATTTGGAGTCGGATTATTCCCCGTCTCAGAGGATTACGGCTCTTTTTACTAGGTCAGTTTCTACTTCCTAGGCTTTTTAAGAATGAAGCTTCTGTTGATCAAATTTGCAAAGCAATGACTTGGTCTTCTTTGCATAGTTTTACTAATTCTACCATTTTGATGTTTTCTCTTCTTTAGAAGCAGTTTTTGGTAGAATAGTACTTTAAGCAGCTGTTTCAGTTTGATTCTTCTGCTTATAATTTCAGTTTTTTTCATTTTTAAAATTGAAACTTTTGATTTGGGTAGTGGATTAATTTTTCAGCGGAATTGGCTGTCTTTATTTTATCCCTCCCTCTCTAGTGACTCTTGCGTGGAAGTTCCACATCTTGGGTATTTATATCCCATACGTCACTAGCTCATGGACTCTTGCTAATTACATGAAAGAAAACATAATTTATGTAAGAACTTACCTGATAAATTCATTTCTTTCATATTAGCAAGAGTCCATGAGGCCCACCCTTTTTTGTGGTGGTTATGATTTTTTTGTATAAAGCACAATTATTCCAATTCCTTATTTTTTTGATGCTTTCGCTCTTTTCTTATCACCCCACTTCTTGGCTATTCGTTAAACTGAATTGTGGGTGTGGTGAGGGGTGTATTTATAGGCATTTTAAGGTTTGGGAAACTTTGCCCCTCCTGGTAGGAATGTATATCCCATACGTCACTAGCTCATGGACTCTTGCTAATATGAAAGAAATGAATTTATCAGGTAAGTTCTTACATAAATTATGTTGTTTTTTTTTGTCTTTTTTTTTACTTCTTGTATCTCTCTTCACTTTTCCTTATCCTCAGCAGAACTACTGGAAGATAGGGGAAGTGGGAGGGATATTTATAGTCTTGTTTGGGGGTGTCTTTGCCTCCTCCAGGTGGCCAGGAATAGTATTTCCCATAGTTTATGAATGTTATCGTGGACTCTCACTGTCAAGAAGGAAATGAAATTATTAGATAAGAATAATTTTTTTTCCCCCTCATGGGAAATTTTTCATAAACCCTCCATAATTGGTTGCAAGGACTTGTCTTTTGCCTCCTTTTATGGATCTACAATATACTCCTATTCCATAACCTTTGTTAATATGTTTCAGTACTTGTTTGACTGTCTGCTGCTTGCTTGCCAATGGACGAGTGTCTATTGGTGATTATCATTTGTTAGCATTTAGAAACTATTTAGCTATCTTATGGGCACTTTCTAAAGTTTATATATATGGCCCTGGTATATTGCATTGCTTTGCCATATGCTATAATGGAGCAGTCTGATTTTGTCTCTAAATGTACAGATGAAACTAAGTCTCCTGAACACCTTTTTACCATTATTAGGTGTGTCTATTGTAAAAAAGCTGAAGTACCTCGTCCAGCTCATTTATGTAGCCCTTGTTTAGAATTGTTAATGCAATCAGACCAATGTAATGCTGTTTCTTTGGGAATTAACACACCTGACCCATCTTGAATGGGTCCTCAAGTGAGAGACAGGAGAAAGGAAACACAAAATAGTGTAACACTATAAACCCACTGGGTTAGGTAAAATGATAGGACAAATTATTACTCACATTTGTTGGAACTTATACAAGCTCTGTATGATGCGCACACCTTCTTTATACTGATAAGCAAACAGTATCCCACAGCGTAAATGAGGTCAAATACATTTATTAAAATACATTAAAATGCTAAACCAGGTAATCCCTTTTAATCCTTCTGCAAGGTTTAAAAAAATGTATCCTACCTTCTAATACTGAACTTTGGGAAACTGTTCCTAAAGTTTATGGGGCCATTTCAACCTTGGCTAAGTGTACTACTATCCCTTTGGAAGATGGCTCTTCCTTTAAAGACCATTTAGTTAGAATCCTTTCATAGGATGGCTTTTCAGCAAGCAGGTTATATTTCTTTCATGTAATTAGCAAGAGTCCATGAGCTAGTGACGTATGGGATATACATTCCTACCAGGAGGGGCAAAGTTTCCCAAACCTCAAAATGCCTACAAATACACCCCTCACCACACCCACAAATCAGTTTTACAAACTTTGCCTCCTATGGAGGTGGTGAAGTAAGTTTGTGCTAGATTCTACGTTGATATGCGCTCCGCAGCAGGTTGGAGCCCGGTTTTCCTCTCAGCGTGCAGTGAATGTCAGAGGGATGTGAGGAGAGTATTGCCTATTTGAATTCAATGATCTCCTTCTACGGGGTCTATTTCATAGGTTCTCTGTTATCGGTCGTAGAGATTCATCTCTTACCTCCCTTTTCAGATCGACGATATACTCTTATATATATACCATTACCTCTGCTGATTTTCGTTTCAGTACTGGTTTGGCTTTCTACAACATGTAGATGAGTGTCCTGGGGTAAGTAAGTCTTATTTTCTGTGACACTCTAAGCTATGGTTGGGCACTTTTTTATAAAGTTCTAAATATATGTATTCAAACATTTATTTGCCTTGACTCAGGATGTTCAACATTCTTTATTTTCAGACAGTCAGTTTCATATTTGGGATAATGCATTTGAATAAAAACAATTTTTTCTTACCTTAAAATTTGACTTTCCCTGTGGGCTGTTAGGCTCGCGGGGGCTGAAAATGCTTCATTTTATTGCGTCATTCTTGGCGCTGACTTTTTTGGCACAAAATTTTTTTTCTGTTTCCGGCGTCGTACGTGTCGCCGGAAGTTGCGTCATTTTTGACGTTCTTTTGCACCAAAAATGTCGGCGTTCCGGATGTGGCGTCATTTTTGGCGCCAAAAACATTTAGGCGCCAAATAATGTGGGCGTCTTATTTGGCGCTAAAAAAATATGGGCGTCACTTTTGTCTCACATTATTTAAGTCTCATTATTTATTGCTTCTGGTTGCTAGAAGCTTGTTCACTGGCATTTTTTCCCATTCCTGAAACTGTCATTTAAGGAATTTGATCAATTTTGCTTTATATGTTGTTTTTTCTATTGCATATTGCAAGATGTCCCATGTTGAAGCTGAGTCAGAAGATACTTCTGGAAAATCGCTGCCTGGTGCTGGAGCTACCAAAGCTAAGTGTATCTGCTGTAAACTTTTGGTAGCTGTTCCTCCAGCTGTTGTTTGTATTGAATGTCATGACAAACTTGTTAATGCAGATAATATTTCCTTTAGTAAAGTTACATTACCTGTTGCTGTTCCATCAACATCTAATACTCAGAGTGTTCCTGATAACATAAGAGATTTTGTTTCTAAATCCATTAAGAAGGCTATGTCTGTTATTCCTCCTTCTAGTAAACGTAAAAAGTCTTTTAAAACTTCTCATTTTTCAGATGAATTTTTAAATGAACATCATCATTCTGATTCTGATAATGGCTCTTCTGGTTCAGAGGATTCTGTCTCAGAGGTTGATGCTGATAAATCTTCATATTTATTTAAAATGGAATTTATTCGTTCTTTACTTAAAGAAGTCCTAATTGCATTAGAAATTGAGGATTCTGGTCCTCTTGATACTAAATCTAAACGTTTAGATAAGGTTTTTAAATCTCCTGTAGTTATTCCAGAAGTTTTTCCTGTTCCTGGTGCTATTTCTGAAGTAATTTCCAGGGAATGGAATAATTTGGGTAATTCATTTACTCCTTCTAAACGTTTTAAGCAATTATATCCTGTGCCTTCTGACAGATTAGAATTTTGGGACAAAATCCCTAAGGTTGATGGGGCTGTCTCTACTCTTGCTAAGTGTACTACCATTCCTACGGCAGATGGTACTTCCTTTAAGGATCCTTTAGATAGGAAAATTGAATCCTTTCTAAGAAAAGCTTACTTGTGTTCAGGTAATCTTCTTAGACCTGCTATATCTTTGGCGGATGTTGCTGCAGCTTCAACTTTTTGGTTGGAAGCTTTAGGGCAACAAGTAGCAGATCATAATTCTCATAGCATTATTATTCTTCTTCAACATGCTAATAATTTTATTTGTGATGCCATCTTTGATATCATTAGAGTTGATGTCAGGTATATGTCTCTAGCTATTTTAGCTAGAAGAGCTTTATGGCTTAAAACTTGGAATGCTGATATGTCTTCTAAGTCTACTCTGCTTTCCCTTTCTTTCCAGGGTAATAAATTATTTGGTTCTCAGTTGGATTCTATTATCTCAACTGTTACTGGAGGGAAAGGAACATTTTTACCACAGGATAAAAAATCTAAAGGTAAATTTAGGTCTAATAATCGTTTTCGTTCCTTTCGTCACAACAAGGAACAAAAGCCTGATCCTTCATCCTCAGGAGCGGTATCAGTTTGGAAACCATCTCCAGTCTGGAATAAATCCAAGCCTTTTAGAAAATCAAAGCCAGCTCCTAAGTCCACATGAAGGTGCGGCCCTCATTCCAGCTCAGCTGGTAGGGGGCAGATTACGTTTTTTCAAAGGAATTTGGATCAATTCCGTTCACAATCTTTGGATTCAGAATATTGTTTCAGAAGGGTACAGAATTGGCTTCAAGATAAGGCCTCCTGCAAAGAGATTTTTTCTTTCCCGTGTCCCAGTAAATCCAGCGAAGGCTCAAGCATTTCTGAAATGTGTTTCAGATCTAGAGTTGGCTGGAGTAATTATGCCAGTTCCAGTTCTGGAACAGGGGATGGGGTTTTATTCAAATCTCTTCATTGTACCAAAGAAGGAGAATTCCTTCAGACCAGTTCTGGATCTAAAAATATTGAATCGTTATGTAAGGATACCAACATTCAAAATGGTAACTGTAAGGACTATCCTGCCTTTTGTTCAGCAAGGGCATTATATGTCTACAATAGATTTACAGGATGCATATCTGCATATTCCGATTCATCCAGATCACTATCAGTTTCTGAGATTCTCGTTCCTAGACAAGCATTACCAGTTTGTGGCTCTGTCGTTTGGCCTAGCAACAGCTCCAAGAATTTTTACAAAGGTTCTCGGTGCCCTTCTGTCTGTAATCAGAGAACAGGGTATTGTGGTATTTCCTTATTTGGACGATATCTTGGTACTTGCTCAGTCTTCACATTTAGCAGAATCTCATACGAATCGACTTGTGTTGTTTCTTCAAGATCATGGTTGGAGGATCAATTTACTAAAAAGTTCATTGATTCCTCAGACAAGGGTAACCTTTTTGGGTTTCCAGATAGATTCAGTGTCCATGACTCTATCTTTGACAGACAAGAGACGTCTAAAATTGATATCAGCTTGTCGAAACCTTCAGTCACAATCATTCCCTTCGGTAGCCTTATGCATGGAAATTCTAGGTCTTATGACTGCTGCATCAGACGCGATCCCCTTTGCTCGTTTTCACATGCGACCTCTTCAGCTCTGTATGCTGAACCAGTGGTGCAGGGATTACACAAAGATATCTCAATTAATATCTTTAAAACCGATTGTACGACACTCTCTGACGTGGTGGACAGATCACCATCGTTTAGTTCAGGGGGCTTCTTTTGTTCTTCCGACCTGGACTGTAATCGCAACAGATGCAAGTCTTACAGGTTGGGGAGCTGTGTGGGGGTCTCTGATGGCACAAGGGGTTTGGGAATCTCAGGAGGTGAGATTACCGATCAATATTTTGGAACTCCGTGCAATTTTCAGAGCTCTTCAGTCTTGGCCTCTTCTAAAGAGAGAATCGTACATTTGTTTTCAGACAGACAATGTCACATCTGTGGCATACATCAATCATCAAGGAGGGACTCACAGCCCTCTGGCTATGAAAGAAGTATCTCAAATTCTGGTTTGGGCGGAATCCAGCTCCTGTCTAATTTCTGCGGTTCATATCCCAGGTATAGACAATTGGGAAGCGGATTATCTCAGTCGCCAAACGTTGCATCCGGGCGAATGGTCTCTTCACCCAGAGGTATTTCTTCAGATTGTCCAAATGTGGGGACTTCCAGAAATAGATCTGATGGCCTCTCATCTAAACAAGAAACTTCCCAGGTATCTGTCCAGATCCAGGGATCCTCAAGCGGAAGCAGTGGATGCATTGTCACTTCCTTGGAAGTATCATCCTGCTTATATCTTTCCGCCTCTAGTTCTTCTTCCAAGAGTGATCTCCAAGATTCTGAAGGAATGCTCGTTTGTTCTGCTGGTAGCTCCAGCATGGCCTCACAGGTTTTGGTATGCGGATCTTGTCCGGATGGCCTCTTGCCAACCGTGGACTCTTCCGTTAAGACCAGACCTTCTGTCGCAAGGTCCTTTTTTCCATCAGGATCTCAAATCCTTAAATTTAAAGGTATGGAGATTGAACGCTTGATTCTTAGTCAAAGAGGTTTCTCTGACTCTGTGATTAATACTATGTTACAGGGGCTCGTAAATCTGTATCTAGGGAGATATATTATAGAGTCTGGAAGACTTATATTTCTTGGTGTCTTTCTCATCATTTTTCCTGGCATTCTTTTAGAATTCCGAGAATTTTACAGTTTCTTCAGGATGGTTTGGATAAAGGTTTGTCTGCAACTTCCTTGAAAGGACAAATCTCTGCTCTTTCTGTTCTTTTTCACAGAAAGATTGCTAATCTTCCTGATATTCATTGTTTTGTACAAGCTTTGGTTCGTATAAAAACCTGTTATTAAGTCAATTTCTCCTCCTTGGAGTTTGAATTTGGTTCTGGGGGCTCTTCAAGCTCCTCCGTTTGAACCTATGCTTTCATTGGACATTAAATTACTTTCTTGGAAAGTTTTGTTCCTTTTGGCCATCTCTTCTGCCAGAAGAGTTTCTGAATTATCTGCTCTTTCTTGTGAGTCTCCTTTTCTGATTTTTCACCAGGATAAGGCGGTATTGCGAACTTCTTTTGAATTTTTACCTAAGGTTGTGAATTTCAACAACATTAGTAGAGAAAATTGTGGTTCCTTCATTATGTCCTAATCCTAAGAATTCTAAGGAGAAATCATTGCATTCTTTGGATGTAGTTAGAGCTTTGAAATATTATGTTGAAGCCACTAAGAATTTCCGAAAGACTTCTAGTCTATTTGTTATCTTTTCCGGTTCTAGGAAAGGTCAGAAGGCCTCTGCCATTTCTTTGGCATCTTGGTTGAAATCTTTAATTCATCATGCTTATGTCGAGTCAGGTAAAACTCCGCCTCAAAGGATTACAGCTCATTCTACTAGGTCAGTTTCTACTTCCTGGGCGTTTAGGAATGAAGCTTCGGTTGATCAGATTTGCAAAGCAGCAACTTGGTCTTCTTTGCATACTTTTACTAAATTCTACCATTTTGATGTGTTTTCTTCTTCTGAAGCAGTTTTTGGTAGAAAAGTACTTCAGGCAGCTGTTTCAGTTTGAATCTTCTGCTTATGTTTTCAGTTTTTTTCATTATAAAATTTTAACTTTATTTTGGGTGTGGATTATTTTTTCAGCGGAATTGGCTGTCTTTATTTTATCCCTCCCTCTCTAGTGACTCTTGCGTGGAAAGATCCACATCTTGGGTAGTCATTATCCCATACGTCACTAGCTCATGGACTCTTGCTAATTACATGAAAGAAAACATAATTTATGTAAGAACTTACCTGATAAATTCATTTCTTTCATATTAGCAAGAGTCCATGAGGCCCACCCTTTTTTGTGGTGGTTATGATTTTTTTGTATAAAGCACAATTATTCCAATTCCTTATTTTTTATGCTTTCGCACTTTTTTCTTATCACCCCACTTCTTGGCTATTCGTTAAACTGATTTGTGGGTGTGGTGAGGGGTGTATTTGTAGGCATTTTGAGGTTTGGGAAACTTTGCCCCTCCTGGTAGGAATGTATATCCCATACGTCACTAGCTCATGGACTCTTGCTAATATGAAAGAAATGAATTTATCAGGTAAGTTCTTACATAAATTATGTTTTTTTAGACCAGCAGTTTCTATTGCTTGTGTAGCTGCTGCTTCTTCCATTTGGTTAAGTAGTCTTTCTGAGCAGTTTAATTAGGATTCTGCTAGTGAATAATTTTTTTAAGTTTTGGAATTGTATATAAGTGCTAATGCTTTCATTTGTGATGCTGTTATTGACATTAAGGTTAATTGTAAGAGAGTATGTCTTTGGCAGTTCTTTCTAGAAGGGCTTTATGTTTAATGTCTTGGTCTGCTGATATGGCTTCTTAATCCAGGCTTGTATCTCTCTCTTTTCGGGAAAGATGTTGTTTGGTTCTGGTTTGGATTCTATTATCTCTACTGTTGCTGGAGGTAAGGGATATTTTATTCCTCAGGACAAAAAGTCCAAAGGTAAATCCAAAGCTTCTATTCATTTTCGTCCTTTTTGTCAGAATGTGATTCTTCCTTTCAGAGACTAAGTTCCTCTGGCTCTAACTGGAAGCCTAGTTCAAACTGGAACTAGCTTAAGCAGTCCAAAAACATCTACTCCCTCATCCAAGTTTGCAAGAAGGTGCAGCTCCCGATACAGGGCTCTGGTAGGATGCAGGTTGTGCCTTTTTCAGGAGGCTTTGTTCCAGTCTGTTATAGGATCCCTGGATTCTAAATATAGTTTCTCAGGGTTACCAGATACGTTTCAGAACAAGGCCTCCCAGAGGAAGGTTTATTCTGTCCAATGTTCCAGAGAATCCTGTAAAGGCTCAGGCCTTTTTTCAGTCAGTTTCCGATCTGGAATATATGGAAGTGATTGTTCCTGTTCCTTTGTTGGAATGAGGGGATGGGATTTTATTTAAGTCTTTTCATTGTCTCAAAGAAGGAAGGAATTTTCAGACCAGTTTTGGATCTAAAAGCTCTGAACAAGTTTCTCAGAGTTCCTACTTTTAAAAAATGGAAACTATTCAGAATATTCTGCCTTTTGTTTAGCAAGGTCAGTTTATGTCCACAAAAGCTTTAAAGGATGCTTACCCTCATGTTCTTATTCACAGGGAACATTATCAGTTTCAAAGGTTTGCTTTTCTAGACAAGCACTTTCAGTTTGTTGCTTTATTATTTGGTCTGGCGACAACTCCAAGAATATTCTCAAAGGTTCTGGGTACCCTTTTTGTCTGTAATCGGAACTCAGGGTGTTGTAGTGTTTCCTTACCTGTACAATATCTTTTTCCAAGCTCCATCTTTTCGTTTAGCAAAATCTCACACCAGCAGACTGTAGTTGTTTCTTCAACAACTTGTTTGGAGAATCAATTTTCTAAAGAGTTCTCTGGTTACTCAGACAAGAGTTGTTTTTCTGGGAGTTCAGATAGATTCAGTTTTCTTGACGCTCTCTTTGACAGATTAAAGAAGGTTGAAGCTGTTTTCAGATTGTCTAAACCTTCTTTAAGTCTCTATTCTCTCAGTCGCTCTTTTCATGGAGGTGTTAGGTCTCATAATTGCTGCTTCAGATGCTATTCCATTTTCTCATTTTCACACGAGGCTTCTTCAGCTTTGTATGCTTCAGCAGTGGTGCAGGGATCATACTCAGCTGTCTCAAAAGATTAATCTAGATCACAGAACAACTCAGTCCCTGTCTTGGTGGCTGAATCAGCTTATTATGCAGGGGGCTTCAGATGCAAATCTTTTTTAGGTTGGGGGCCATCTAGGGATCTCTGAGGGTACAATGGGTTTGGCTTCCTAGGGAAGCCAATTAGTTTTATAGAACTCTGCAATTTTCATGGCCCTTCAGAGTTGTCCTTTGTTAAAAAGGGAGTCTTATTTCTGTTTCATCCAGAGGGCAAGTCAATTGTCTTATTTTTGCAGTTCATGTTCAATTAGTGAACAACTGGGAAGCAGATTTTCTCAGTCACTGCATCCAGGGGAGTGGATTCTTCATTTGGATGTTTTCAAACAAGTACTAGATCTTTGGGTTGTCCCAGAGAGAAATATATATATTTTTTTAAATGTTCACATTTATACACAGTTGACAACAGTATAATACAATTACATCCATCATAATAATTTTTATTCAACAAATAAAACAAATACATTTTCTATTCCACATGTCATATCTCAAAAGCTTGATCAGAACATATAAATATATATATATATATATATATATATATATATATATATATATATATATACATATACATACATATACACACCCCTCGCATTTTTGAAAATATTTTACACTGAAGAAATGACACTTTGCTACAATGTAAAGTAGTAAGTGTACAACCTGTATAACAGTGTAAATGTGCTGTCCCCTCAAAATAACTCAGGATACAGCCATTAATGTCTAAACCATTAGCAACAAAAGTGAGTACACCCCTAAGTGGAAAATGTCCAAATTGGGCCCAATTAGCCATTTTCCCTCCCGGTGTCATGTGACTCGTTAGTGTTACAAGGTCTCAGGTGTGAATTGAGAGCAGGTGTGTTAAATTTGGTGTTATCGCTCTCACACTCTCTCATACTGGTCACTGGAAGTTCAATATGGCACCTCGTAGCAAAGAACTTTCTGAGCATCTAAAAAAAAAAGAATTGTTGCTCTACATAATGATTGGCCTAGGCTATAAGAAGATTGCCAAGACCCTGAAACTGAGCTTCAGCACGGTGGGCAAAACCATACAGCAGTTTCACAGGACAGGTTCCACTCAAAACAGCACAAAAAGAGGAAGCGGAGCACTGAGTAAGATAAAAAGTTCTCTTTATTGAAACAATATTTTAAAAAACGAAAAATGAAAACTACAAGGAGATAAAGGGTGCTATTCCTTGCAGTGGGTTCAGCTCAAACAGCTGCTGACATGTTTCGGCATTCCGCCGTTATCAAAGCTGCTGAACTGTGTAGGGAATAGCCCTCTTTTAAAACACAATTGCTGAACCCTATTGGGCAATTGTACAAAGGGGGAAGGATTTCTTATTAACCCCTTATAACCTGTACAAGTGGAGTATATAGTAATACTAAACGGATTACAGAAAACTGGTTAAATTGAACCATGAAACATGTTATTGTACACAAAATAACTGAAGTAACATTCATAGAATTATAAAGAATTTAAATTAAAGTCATACAATCTGCATTTTGCATATTAAAATTAAAGTCATACATTCTGTATTTGCATATGTATTTGCAATAAACTTTATAATCACTTGTAGGATTGTACAAGTATATATCATATGAACAATCCAATGTATAGAATGTTAAACTGGTTAGCCTATACACACTGAATAGTTAGCTCCTAGGAGTGGGTATCAGGATAGTCTGTCCTAGACCTGTTAACTCCCTTCATATGTAGCTAACCTGCTATCTTAGATGCACTCAATATGTAAGATGTGGTTATTGTGTATCAAAAATAAACCCAAGGAAACGGGGATGTAGTTATGTGAATGTCAAAAGGAATGGACAACATACTAATAAAATATAGGGATATTAACCTTATAATTATACAAGGACAAGAGACCCCTATTTTGTTTATTGAAAGAGTGAAAGTTTCAGAGGGATTTTAGGCTGAATATAAATATATTAGTAATACATATGTGTACCATTTAAAGATACATAATTCACAATCTCTCAGTTTAGGGGTTGAGTGGAGTTGTGTTAAGCATCTTGTTCACTCCCAGTGGTTGATCAGATCATACATGGAATTTAGCCCTGTTGGGTGTCTAGTCTTTAGTGTAAAGATCCAAAAGATCTCTCGTTTGGATAATAATTTATCCCTGTCACCTCCTTTGGGAGGTTTTAGAACTTTCTCTATGCATGTCCAACGAAAAGTTTCAGAGCTTTTACTATGTATGGATGTAAAGTGTTGGACCAGGGGGGTGCTTGCTTTTCCCACCCTTATGCTTGAGAGGTGTTACCTAATTCTTGATCTGACCTCCCTGGTTGTGAGTCCAACATATTGTTTGGCACACTCTGTGCATGATGCTAGGTAGATCGTGTAGGTCGACCTACAGTTGAGACACATATTAATAGGAAAAGAGTGACCAGTTACAGAAGATCTGAACTGATCACCCATTTCCACTTTTTCACAGGCTACACAATCTCTCTTATGACATTTGAACATTCCCTTCTGGGTGAGCCAAGATGACTCGTGTCTTATGGTGTCCTTACCAATTCTGGTTGGAAGAAACCACGTTACCTATTGTTTTACTTCTCCGATAAGTGAAATGGCAAGACTTAGGGGTTAGATCTGCCAGCCCTTCATCAGCTCTAAGCATAACCAGATGTTTCTTAATTATCTCACAGATCTGGGGATACTGCTCCGAATGGTCAGTTACAAAGTAGAGGTCATTCTGCATGTTATGCCCTCTATTCTGCTTCGTTTTGGGATGTAATAGATCCCTTCTGTCAATCTTTCTGACCTCATCTAGTGTTGATGTTATGCAATTGTTGGCATAACCCCCTTGCTTTGAGCCTATCCGATAGTTTTTTTGCTTCATCCTCAAAATTGTCCAATTCCGAGCAATTCCGTTTTAAACGGATGAACTGACCCTTGATGATACCTTTAAATACACTTTTGGGGTGACAGCTTGTTGCATGTAGCAATGTGTTGCCAGAGATTGGCTTTCTAAAGGCTGTGCTACAAATTTTTTCACCAATTACCCCCAAAAGGGTTACATCAAGGTAGTTGATGCTCATATTGTTGAACTCAGATGTAAAGCTCAGTCCCAGGTCGTTTTCATTGAGGAGATCCAGAAATGTGGATAACTCATCTGTGCTCCCCTTCCAAATGAATAGGAGGTCATAAATGAACCTCCTATAGAAAACTACTTTTGAGCAGAGGGGGTTCCCACCTCCATAGATGTGGTCCTGCTCCCACCAACCCATATAAAGGTTGGCATAGGAAGGGGCAAACTTTGCCCCCATCGCAGTCCCACAAATCTGGAGGTAGAACACCCCCTCAAACTCAAAGTAATTGTGGGATAAGAGAAACTCGGCTACGCGGAGCACATATTCACAAAAATCAGGCTCCTGACCGTGGTATTTGTGTAAAAACCAAGACAGAGCTTCCAAACCCTTAGTGTGTGGGATTGACGAGTAAAGTGACTTAACGTCAACTGTTAGCCAGACAAAGTCTTCCTCCCATTTGATATTCTCGAGTAATTTCAGAATATGCATAGTGTCTCTTGTATAGCTCCATAAATTAGGAACCATTGGCTGCAGGACCTGGTCAAGCCACTCCGATGCATGCTCCAAGAGAGAGCCTATGCCACTGACAATGGGCCTTCCTACCACATTGTCAAGTGACTTGTGGACCTTCGGTAAAAGGTTAAAGGTTGGGACGGTGGGTGTATTTACCGATAGATAAATACTGGTTTCTTCATTTAAGATACCTGCCTCTATGCCATCATCAATCAAATTATCAAGTTTTTTCTTGAAGGTGGCAGTGGGATCCATGCTCAATACCCGGTAGTCATGGGCATTATGCAGTTGTCTATGTGCCTCGTTAATGAAGTCTGTTTTGTTCATTACCACCACAGACCCACCTTTGTCCGCTGCTCTAATCACCAGGTCGGGATTATTACCCAAGGCAGCCAAAGCCTCCCTCTCCCTGGTGGTGAGATTACCCACTCCTATAACTATTCAGTGTGTATAGGCTAACCAGTTTAACATTCTATACATTGGATTGTTCATATGATATATACTTGTACAATCCTACAAGTGATTATAAAGTTTATTGCAAATACATATGCAAATACAGAATGTATGACTTTAATTTTAATATGCAAAATGCAGATTGTATGACTTTAATTTAAATTCTTTATAATTCTATAAATGTTACTTCAGTTATTTTGTGTACAATAACATGTTCATGGTTCAATTTAACCAGTTTTCTGTAATCTGTTTAGTATTACTATATACTCCACTTGTACAGGTTATAAGGGGTTAATAAGAAATCCTTCCCCCTTTGTACAATTGCCCAATAGGGTTCAGCAATTGTGTTTTAAAAGAGGGCTATTCCCTACACAGTTCAGCAGCTTTGATAACGGCGGAATGCCGAAACATGTCAGCAGCTGTTTGAGCTGAACCCACTGCAAGGAATAGCACCCTTTATCTCCTTGTAGTTTTCATTTTTCGTTTTTTTAAATATTGTTTCAATAAAGAGAACTTTTTATCTTACTCAGTGCTCCGCTTCCTCTTTTTGTGCTGTTTCTGTGACCTACCAGCGTGAGCACTGAGAGAGGAGACTGCTCCTCGCACTATCCCTAACTTCCACACTGCTGAACAGACCCTGCAGCTGAGCTTCCCCTATCCGCAAGAGGATTGGTTGAGATCGATTTTACTCCAATCAGGAGGGAGCGTTTGAGCAGAGGACGTCTTCCAACCAATCACTGCAAAGGAAAAATACAGGGAAGTGTTAGGTGGTTCCCGCCCCCCTCCCTCCAGAAACGTCTGACGAGGGAGTACAGGTACCAACAGCGGACGCAGTTTGAAAGCCACACCGGACAGGCTGAAGGAGAAGAGCCACCGGCACACCGCGCATACCGCTTACAGGTTTCAGTGATCCTGCCCCCAGGACCGGATGTAACAGAGGTGAGAGGAGGGGGTTATAATTCCACTACTAATGACTGTTTGGTTATTTTCTACCGATTGGGTCTGTGAAGTTTCTGCTTACTACAGTGACTATAGCTCCTTTTTAACTCTCGACACACCGTACAGGGACATCCTCCTTTCTTGTATCCACTCAAAACAGACCTCGCCATGGTTGACCAAAGAAGTTGAGTGCACATGCTCAGTGTCACATATCTAGAGGTTGTCTTTGAAAGATAGACGTATTAGTGCTGCCAGCATTGCTGCAGAGGTTGAAGGGGGGGTCAGTTTGTCAGTGCTCAGACCATACGCTGCACACTGCAGCAAATTGGTCTACATTGCTGTTGTCCCAGAAGGAAGCCTCTTCTAAAGATGATGCACAAGAAAGCCTGCAAACAGTTTGCTGAAGACAAGCAGACTAAGGACATGGATTACTAGAACAATGTCCTGTTGTCCGATGAGACCAAGATAAACTTATTTGGTTCAGATGGTGTCAAGCATGTGTGGCAGCAACCAGGTGAGGAGTACAAAGACAAGTGTGCCTTGCCTACAGTCAAACATGGGAGTGGGAGTGTCATGGTCTGGGCCTGTGTGAGTGCTGCTGGCACTGGGGAGCTACATTTCATTGAGGGAACCATGAATGCCAACATGTACTGTGACATACTGAAGCAGAGCATGATCCCCTCCCTTCGGAGACTGGGCCGCAGGGCAGTATTCCAACATGATAACGACCCCAAACACACCTCCAAGACAACCACTGCCTTGCTAAAGAAGCTGAGGGTAAAGGTGATGGACTGGCCAAGCATGTCTCCAGACCTAAACCCTATTGAGCATCTGTGGGGTATCCTCAAACGGAAGGTGGGGGAGCGCAAGGTCTCTAACATCCACCAGCTCTGTGATGTTGTCATGGAGGAGTGGAAAAGGACTCCAGTGGCACCCTGTGAAGCTCTAGTGAACTCCATGCCCAAGAAGGCAGTGCTGGAAAATAATAGTGGCCACACAAAATATTGACACTTTGGGCCCAATTTGGACATTTCCACTTAGGGGTGTACTCACTTTTGTTGCCAACGGTTTAGACATTAATGGCTGTGTGTTGATTATTTTGAGGGGACAGCAAATTTACACTGTTATACAGCCTGTACACTCACTACTTTACCTTGTACAGTAGCAAATTGTCATTTCTTCAGTGTTGTCACATAAGATATAATACAACACAAAAAATAAAGATAAAATAGAAAAAAATCCTCTATTCCCCCCCACACCCTCCCCTCATCCTCTCCATCTACTTCTGAAATTCCATATCATTATTAAGTTGGGTATCATATTAGTCTATAATTAATTGTGTCTTGGGAGAGTTTAACCATTAACCAAATGTTGGTCTCTGTCTATTTTTCCATTTCTTCAAAATTATATATTTGCCTGCCAAAATGGATATACTTATAATTTTCCAATTATCTTTATACTCCTTTTCACTAAAAAAAAAAATGATCTGTCTCAGTTTAAGATGAATGATTTTCTTAAGAATCTTACCTAACCAGAATTCAATCTTTCTCCAAAATTGATACATTTTTGGAAAGAACCATTTGAGCTGTAAAATGTATGCAGCATATAGACTGCATTTCGGACAAAAGTTAAACTGTTGATTGCCCCATATGGCTTCTTGCTTGGGAGTATAGTAAGTCCAATAATAATATTTTAACTTGAGACTCTCTCCAATAGGCAAGTAGAGTTATGTATCTACTCTCTCAATTTGTTTATCTATTATATGTTAAGGAGGTTATCCTCTAGTAATATCCTCCATTTACCCACTATATCTTCCAGATTAGTTGGCCCTTCCAAAGACGTTTAACATTTTAAACCAAGGGGAAATTGCATATAATACCCCCTTTAAACCTAAAAATCCAAGGTTCTATTTTGCCCCAATTCCAGTCATGACCTGTATGTTGTATAAGCTCAAATATATAATGTCTTAATTGGAAGTAACTAAAAAAATCCTTTTTTACTTAAGCCAAATTCTTGTTTTAGATCTGAAAAAGAGGTAGTAGTCTTGGTTCCCTCTTATAATTAAAATAGTAGATATATTGTTTTTGACTTGGAGTTTGCTTCAAATTTTATTCCAAGCCCAAATATTATACTTAATAGTTTTTAACCTTCTAATATTTTTCTGTAACCTATTGGGGTTCAAATATGTGATTGTTAATAAAGAATATGGTTGAACTATACACTTTTTCTATTGATGTTGGTGTAAAATATGAGCTATCATTTAACCATTCAGAGACCAGTTTCCCAAGACTAATTAATTTATATGTTAATAAATGTGGTAAGGCTAAACCACCAAAAATCTTTGATAGACCTAATTTCCTGAGAGCAATCATTTTTCCTTAGACCACAGGAATATAATTATTGCAGAATGAAAACTTTCTATGTGTGTCCTTTCTTCTCAGCAAAAGAACCCATATCAGAGCTTAAAATTCTTTCCATCTCTCTTAGTTTTGTTCTTGGTCTCGTAGGTGTTGGTTGAAAATAGAGGTTGTTCCAGCTACTTGCTTATGGATTACAAATTAGGAGCTCAGACTTATGTGAGTCCCTAGGGAGTATCATTTACAAAGAAGACAGAAAAGACTCTTTACAGCAGATGAATGATACAGGAACATAGGAATACCATGTTTCATTCATGTAATTAGCAAGAGTCCATGAGCTAGTGACGTATGGGATATACATTCCTACCAAAGTTTCCCAAACCTCAAAATGCCTATAAATACACCCCTCACCACACCCACAATTCAGTTTTACAAACTTTGCCTCCCATGGAGGTGGTGAAGTAAGTTTGTGCTAGATTTCTACGTTGACATGCGCTTCGCAGCAGGCTGAAGCCCGGTTTTCCTCTCAGAGGGCAATGAATGTCAGAGGGATGTGAAGAAAGTATTGCCTATTTGAATACAATGGTCTTCCTCTAGGGGATCTATTTCATAGGTTCTCTGTTATCGGTCGTAGAGATTTCTTCTCCTACCTACCTTTTCAGATCGACGATATACTCTTATATACCATTACCTCTACTGATTCTCGTTTCAGTACTGGTTTGGCTATCTACTATATGTAGATGAGTGTCTTAGGGTAAGTAAGTCTTATTTTATTTATGACACTCTAAGCTATGGTTGGGCACTTTATATGTAAAGTTCTAAATATATGTGTTAAACATATATTTGCCATGATTCAGGATAATCAGTATTCCTTCATTCAGACTGTCAGTTTCATTATTTTGGGATAATGCATATGAATAAATATTTTTTTCTTACCTTAAAAATTTTCAATTGACTTTTTTTCCCTGCGGGCTGTTAGGCTTGCGGGGGCAGAAAATGCTTCAATTTATTGCGTCATTTTTGGCGCAAAATTTTTTGGCGCAAAATTTTGTCATTTCCGGCGCCATAGTTGACGCCGGAAGTTTGTTCGTGGTTGCGTCATTTTTTGGCGCATGTGTGTTACAGACGTTTTTTGCGCCAAAAAATGTGGGCGTCGTTTTCATACTTGGCGCCAAAAATTATGGGCGTTGGGGGGGCGGAGCCAACAGCCAAAGCAGCAAGACGTGCCGATTTTGAGCTCCTAGAACTTGATCATTAAATTTTCAACTATTGGCACGTCAATAATATATTTATCCTCATTTTTGGCTCTTAAAGTATTCCGGTTCATGGATCATGGGTTATGGGACAAAGAGATAAAATAATTGACACAATAATATCACAAAGGCCTTCTGTCTCACCGAGACCACAGCACAGAGCAAATCGCCATATTCTTGGCAGCCTACGTACCACTCTGGTTAATAGAGACACAGCCTCTATGTCTACTACCCTTTCAGCTCACTGATGGAGCAGTTTATTTTTTCTGCGCTACAAAATCTTATGCGCTCTCTGGACTTCCATCAGCAAGTTCTCGTTACGGAGCTGAGAACTGCCATGGTCCCGCCACGGACTTCAATGCAGACAGAGGAGATGGCAGAGGAAGCCGATCGACATATAATATGCGATCATTATGTGACAGACCCGCCACAGCGGACAGAAGATCTACCCCGAGAATCAGTGGAGTTGCACATGACATAAATAAAGAAACCCAGTCCTGAGAATATGGACCTGACAGACACGGATGAGCAGAACCACATACAGCCCTCTGTTTATATAGAGCCGGAGAACCAAAGTACAATATGTTTAGACTTGTCGCTACTGCTACAGCATAATCTGACTCGAGTTGTCAACATACAACTGATAACTCATACGCCCCTTAATACTGTCAAGTCTACCCTGTATAGGAGTTCTCCGGTGGCTGATGGGATCCTCTCAAACATGGTACCAGAGCTAAAGACTGAGCGGTGCGCAGAGTACCTGGGGTTTTCAGTACCGCAACAGAAATTGAAAAGCAATTATGTCAGTGGAGAAGCTGCGTCACAAACTTCTGCTCACTTGGCTCAAAGTTGGGGCGAAATCCACCAGAAGACCGTCAGGGATAATACCCGGAAGGAGAGTGCTATCCTGACAGGCACCCGGTGTCCCCAAATGCTACTAGCTGATAGTCTCATGGAGATGACTAAGTTGCGTTACCGGCTTGAGTGTCCCGCAGGGAGGTCATCATGGGACCCGGGAAGACTTTCCTGTTGCCTTTAAGCATCGCATCCTGGATACAGCTCCCGCTACTACAGCGCCCTAATATTATGACTTCCTACAAGTAGGCTCTTTTTGACTGAAGAGCGGGTCACACTCTGAGGGATTAAGTCATCACATACACAGTGAACTATGCGGGTCCACATTTAATTTCTGGGGTTATCTCACATATTCCTTTTGTGTATAGGGACTAAAACTTGTTGCACCTTTAATGTTTTTGCTAAGCCAGTCATGTAGCTTTGTTTTATGTTTTATGTGCACTTATTGATATATGTAGTTGTATAGATTCTTTGTCCAACTGTTCACTAGCAGTATAGAAGAAACCTGTGTTGTTAATATTCAGCCCCATCAGATAATAGGTGCCAACTACATAGCAGAGTGAGTTTGAACCCTTTTTTTTTTTCCTCTTTTTTTTTGTTTTGTGGTTTTTTTTTTGTTTTTTTGTTTTTTTTCTCTTTTATATATACTGTATATATACTTTCAATCTGAGGCTAGTATTCCATATTTTAAGGCTTTCAACGCTAACCCTAAATATAGCACATAGACACGCCGCCTTTACTAATATGATCTCTGACTGCACTCCCCAATAATGCTTTCAGTTATGCCTAGGACAGGGACTTGTTATGTTGTCTCTTTCTCCTTTATGTGTTACCAGTCCCAAGTGTTTACAATAGTAGTCAGATTGGAAGCAATGTATAGTTTCATGATTGCAGAATGCACCATTACACATTTCAGTGTAATTTCTCCCGCCACTACAGTGAGTACTTCCTTCTATATGAATACCATTGCACGAGATAATATTTTGCAGGACTATGTGGCCTACTAATGCTTTATAATTATGTGCGCCTAGTACCTTCAGATTATAGCTTAGCAGTCCAGGTTATTACAGAAAATCTTTGAACTAATTATACTATGTTTATGCTTGGTTGTATTTATGTTCCTAGGATATGGCATTCCTTATGTTGAGTTTTATGTTAATACTAAATTACTGGTCTCTGGTGGGCTCCTCCCCTCCCTTTCCCGCCGGTACTGGTTGCCTGCGGGTCATACCCCTATGCCTTTCTCCCACATAACCTATAGTTGGTAACTCCCTAGGGGAGGGGCTCACCTGAAAATTTCTCATGCTCCGTGCGCACTAATGTCCCCCCTCCTCAATTAATAATACTTGGAGCTACCCCTATCCATTTTATAGAGAGTCAATCCCTAGTCTTGGTCATGATACAGTTGTATTATATGTCTAATTCTACTCCAGTCTTCATGCCCCGTATACTAAGATTCATTCTGGTATATAAAGCATTGTTCCCAGGTTATAATAAGACTAATGAAAGATCTCCACTATATCCCTTTAATTAAGTATCCCAATTTATACTCTGTCTAGATACTATTAGGAGTGTACTTGGCAATTAAAACTAGTGCTCACTTAGAGTCCTGATAACAGGTAGTTTAAGATTGACGTCACAACTGGCTCCGCCCTCCATCCCCCCCCCCCTTATTACATATCGAGCGGCTCTTGCCCGCTGCATCCCGCCCCCCCCCCCCCCTTTACTCTATAAGGCTAATCCCTCCCCTGGCCCTAATTGTTTCTGAGTGGACACTTTAATTTACCTCCTATATGGCCTAGGGAGGACTATATTTTTGTTTTATTGTTATTTCTTTTATTATAAAACTGGAGTCTTATTCTTAATCGCCCAAATTCTATAACATTACGTGTGATGTTTGGATTTATTATACCCTTAATGTAGGGTTTTGTTTGTAACACTTATCCAATAATATTGTAATTGCACTTTTCTGTAATTGCTTTGGGGCATAACCTTGGTTGTATCTGTTTATGACTTCAATAAAAAATATATTTGAAAAAAAAAAAAAAAATTATGGGCGTTGTACTTGGCGCCAATAATGTGGGCGTTATACTTGACGACAAAAAATGTGGGCGTCATACTTGTTACCACTTTTTTTCACATTATTTAAGTCTCACTTTTTCGTTGCTTCTGGTTGCTAGAGGCTTATTTAATTTGCATTTTTTCCCATTCCTGAAACTGTCATTTAAGGAATTTGATAATTTTGCTTTATATGTTGTTTTTTCTATTACATATTGCAAGATGTCACAACCTGACCCTGGATCAGAATCTACTTCTGGAAAGACGCTGCCTGATGTTGGATCTACCAAAGCTAAGTGCATTTGTTGTAAACTTTTGGTAACTGTTCCTCCGGCTGTAGTTTGTGTTAGTTGTCATGATAAACTTTCTAACGCAGACAATGTCTCCATTAATAATAATCCTTTACCTGTTGTTTTTCCTTCAACATCTAATGTTCAGGATGTCCCTGTTAATGTAAAATAATTTGTTTCTAATTCTATTAGGAAGGCTCTGTCTGTTATTCCTCCTTCCAGTAAACGTAAAAGGTCTTTTAAAACTTCTCATATTTCAGATGAATTTTTAAGTGACCGCCATCATTCTGACTTATCTGTTTCTGATGAGGATCTATCTGGTTCAGAAGATTCTGCCTCAGATATTGACACTGATAAATCTTCATATTTATTTAAGATGGAGTTTATTCGTTCTTTACTTAAAGAAGTGTTGATTGCATTAGATATGGAGGAGTCTAGTCCTCTTGATACTAAATCTACTAAGCGTTTAAATTCGGTTTTTAAACCTCATGTAGTTATTCCAGAAGTTTTTCCAGTTCCTGATGCTATTTCAGAAGTAATTTCTAGGGAATGGAATAGTCTGGGTACTTCATTTACTCCTTCTCCAAGGTTTAAGAAATTGTACCCTGTGCCATCTGATAGATTAGAGTTTTGGGACAAAATCCCTAAAGTTGATGGGGATATCTCTACTCTTGCCAAACGTACTACTATTCCTACGGCGGATAGTACTTCCTTTAAGGATCCTTTAGATAGGAAGCTTGAATCCTTTCTAAGGAGAGCTTATTTATGTTCAGGTAATCTTCTTAGACCTGCTATTTCTTTGGCTGATGTTGCTGCAGCTTCCACTTTCTGGTTGGAGGCTTTAGCGCAACAAGTGTCAGACCATAATGCTTATAGCATTGTTAAACTTCTTCAACATGCTAATAACTTTATTTGTGATGCCATTTTTGATATCATTTGAATTGATGTCAGGTATATGTCTTTAGCTATTTTAGCTAGGAGAGCTTTATGGCTTAAATCTTGGAATGCAGATATGACTTCTAAGTCAACATTGCTTTCTCTTTCTTTCCAAGGTAATAAATTATTTGGTTCACAGTTGGATTCTATAATTTCAACTGTTACTGGGGGGAAAGGAACCTTTTTGCCTCAGGACAAAAAATCTAAAGGTAAATATAGGGCTGCTAATCGTTTTCGTTCCTTTCGTCAGAATAAGGAACAGAAGCCTGACCCTTCCCCTAAAGGAACAGTTTCCGTTTGGAAACCTTCTCCAGTCTGGAATAAATCCAAGCCTTTTAGAAAGTCAAAACCAGCTCCCAAATCCGCATGAAAGTGCGGCCCTCATTCCAGCACAGCTGGTAGGGGGCAGGTTACGATTTTTCAAAGATATTTGGATCAATTCGATTCACAGTCTTTGGATTCAGAACATTGTTTCACAAGGGTACAGAATAGGTTTCAAGGTAAGGCCGTCTGTGAGAAGATTTTTTCTCTCACGCATTCCAGTAAACCCAGTGAAGGCTCAGGCATTTCTGAAATGTGTTTCAGACCTAGAGTTGGCTGGGGTAATTGTGCCAGTTCCAGTTCTGGAACGGGGTCTGGGGTTTTACTCAAATCTATTCATTGTACCAAAGAAGGAGAATTCCTTCACACCAGTTCTGGATCTAAAAATATTGAATCGTTATGTAAGGATACCAACATTCAAAATGGTGACTATAAGGACTATTCTGCCTTTTGTTCAGCAAGGGCATTATATGTCTACAATAGACTTGCAGGATGCATATCTTCATATTTCAATTCATCCAGATCACTATCAGTTCCTGAGATTCTCTTTTCTAGACAAGCATTACCAGTTTGTTGCTCTTCCATTTGGCCTAGCAACAGCTCCAAGGATCTTTTCAAAGGTTCTCGGTGCCCTTCTCTCTGTAATCAGAGAACAGGGTATTGCAGTATTTCCTTAATGGGACAATATCTTGGTACTTGCTCAGTCTTTACATTCTGCAGAATCTCATACGAATCAACTTGTTGGAGGATCAATTTACCAAAGAGTTCCTTGATTCCTCAGACAAAGGTAACCTTTTTGGGTTTTCAAATAGATTCAGTGTCCATGACTTTGTCTCTAACAGAAAAGAGACGTCTGAAGTTGGTTTCAGCTTGTCGAAACCTTCAGTCTCAATCGTTCCCTTCGGTAGCTTTGTGCATGGAAATTCTAGGTCTCATGACTGCTGCATCGGACGCGATCCCTTTTGCTCGTTTTCACATGAGACCTCTCCAGCTTTGTATGCTGAACCAGTGGTGCAGGGATTATTCAAAGATATCACAATTAATATCCTTAAATCCCAATGTTCGATCTTCTCTGACTTGGTGGTTGAATCACCATTGTCTAATTCAAGGGGCCTCTTTTGTTCGTCCAACCTGGACTGTGATCTCAATAGATGCGAGTCTTTCAGGTTGGGGAGCTGTATGGGGATCTCTGACAGCGCAGGGGGTTTGGGAATTTCAGGAGGCGAAATTACCAATCAACATTTTGGAACTCTGTGCGATTTTCAGAGCTCTTCAGTTCTGGCCTCTTCTGAAGAGAGAATCGTTTATTTGTTTTCAGACAGACAATGTCACAACCGTGGCATATGTCAATCATCAAGGTGGGACTCACAGTCCTCAGGCTATGAAAGAAGTATCTCGGATACTTGTATGGGCGGAATCCAGCTCCTCTCTAATTTCTGCGGTTCACATCCAAGGTGTAGACAATTGGGAAGCGGATTATCTCACTCGCCAGACGTTACATCCGGGCGAATGGTCTCTTTACCCAGAGGTATTTCTTCCAATTGTTCAAATCTGGGGACTTCCAGAAATAGATCTGACGGCCTCTCACCTAAACAAGAAACTTCCCAGGTATCTGTCCAGATCCAGGGATCCTCAGGCAGAAGCAGTGGACGCGTTGTCGCTTCCTTGGAATTATCAACCTGCTTATATCTTTCCGCCTCTAGTTCTTCTTCCAAAAGTGATTTCCAAAATTCTAATGAAACGTTCGTTTGTATTGCTGGTGGCTCCAGCATGGCCTCACAGGTTTTGGTATGCGGATCTCGTTCGGATGGCAAGTTGCCAACCTTGGACACTTCCGTTAAGGTCAGACCTTCTATCTCAAGGCCCATTTTTCCATCAGGATCTCAAATCATTAAATTTGAAGGTATGGCGATTGAACGCTTGATTCTTAGTCATAGGGGTTTCTCTGACTCAGTGATTAATACTATGTTACAGGCTCGTAAATCTGTGTCTAGAAAGATTTATTACCAAGTCTGGAAGACTTACATTTCTTGGTGTTCTTCTCTTAAATTCTCTTGGCATTCTTTTAGAATTCCTAGAATTTTACAGTTTCTTCAGGATGGTTTGGATAAGGGTTTGTCTGCAAGCTCTTTGAAAGGTCAAATCTCTGCTCTTTCTGTTGTTTTCCACAGAAAGATTGCTAATCATCCTGATATTCATTGTTTTGTACGGGCTTTGGTTTGTATCAAGCCTGTCATTAAGTCAATCTCTCCTCCTTGGAGTCTTAATTTGGTTCTGAGGGCTTTACAGGCTCCTCCTTTTGAACCTATGCATTCTCTGGATATTAAATTACTTTCTTGGAAAGTGTTGTTCCTTTTGGCCATCTCTTCTGCTAGAAGAGTTTCTGAGTTATCTGCTCTTTCTTGTGAATCTCCTTTTCTGATTTTTCATCAGGATAAGGCGGTGTTTTGCGGACTTCATTTAAATTTTTACCTAAGGTTGTGAATTCTAACAACATTAGTAGAGAAATTGTTGTTCCTTCATTGTGTCCTAATCCTAAGAATTCTCTGGAGAGATCTTTATATTCTTTGGATGTAGTAAGAGCTTTGAAATATTATGTTGAAGCTACTAAAGGTTTTAGAAAGACTTCTAGTCTATTTGTTATCTTTTCTGGTTCCAGGAAAGGTCAGAAGGCTTCTGCCATTTCTTTGGCATCTTGGTTAAAGTCTTTGATTCATCATGCTTATGTAGAGTCGGGTAAGTCCCCGCCTCAAAGGATTACGGCTCATTCTACTAGGTCAGTTTCTACTTCCTGGGCTTTTTTAGGAATGAAGCTTCTGTTGATCAAATTTGCAAAGCAGCAACTTGGTCTTCTTTGCATACTTTTACTAAATTCTACCATTTTGATGTTTTCTCTTCTTCAGAAGCAGTTTTTGGTAGAAAAGTACTTCAGGCAGCTGTTTCAGTTTGATTCTGCTGCTTATTATTTATTTTTTTGATTTGGGTTGTGGATTATTTTTTCAGTGGAATTGTCTGTCTTTATTTTATCCCTCCCTCTGTAGTGACCCTTGCGTGGAAGTTCCACATCTTGGGTATCTGCTATCCCATACGTCACTAGCTCATGGACTCTTGCTAATTACATGAAAGAAAACATAATTTATGTAAGAACTTACCTGATAAATTCATTTCTTTTCATTTAGCAAGAGTCCATGAGGCCCACCCTATTTGTGGTGGTTATGATTTTTTTGTATAAAGCACAATTATTCCAATTCCTTATTTTTGATGCTTTCGCTCCTTTCTTATCACCCCACTTCTTGGCTATTCGTTAAACTGAATTGTGGGTGTGGTGAGGGGTGTATTTATAGGCATTTTGAGGTTTGGGAAACTTTGCCCCTCCTGGTAGGAATGTATATCCCATACGTCACTAGCTCATGGACTCTTGCTAATATGAAAGAAATTAATTTATCAGGTTCTTACATAAATTATGTTTTTGTGCACAGTATTTCCCAAACAGGGCTTCAGCCATTACTACCCTCAGGTGTTGCGGGGACTTATCCCTAGCCTCCCCCTGAGGGAAACAGGTATTTCCTACTGCAATATTCTGTGGTACTCAATACGTGCACTGGATGGGCTTTCTACTGGACACTGAGAAGGAAGTGGGAATCTATAACAGAAAACCCTAATGGGGCGCACTAGCCGTATTACAACAGCAAATATGACACAAAATATATATTCCACACACTGTGATGATGATAAAAAATAAAAATATAAATAATATATACTAAATTCAGTGTAACAATGTCCAACAATGTCTAATATAAAAGTTAAAACAATGTCTAACAAAGTTCCCCAGTGAAAAATGTTAAAAGGATACAATAATGTACTGTCCAAATGAATGGATCTTGAAAAGGTAGGTAAAAAAAGGCAGCTCCACTTCGACAACCAGATGAAGAAGTCACTCAGAAAATCAAGAAGAAAACAAGTGGCACCTCATAGTGTATTTCTGTTATCAACAATATACAGAATAATGGTTTAAAAAAAATCACTCACAATTGTGCTGGCACCTATAAGGAAATATGGTGCAAAAAAGCGGACTTACACTTGCAGTGGTCAGCGCACTAACTGGTACCTCCTCAGGGTACCAGGAACCAGACAGAGACATAAACTGCTAAATTAATCACACCTATTAAAAAATAACAAAAAATGATAAGTCCAAAATCCAAATGACAAGCCAGAGCAGATAGTCAGACAAGTGGGTCAGGAACCAAAGTCAGACGAGCAGGTCTGAGAGATGAGAAATCCCACCTTAGCTATGTCAGAGGGAAAGGCCTGAGGTAACATCTCAAAGTATATGCCCACCTGGTTCAAAAAAACCTATGCACTGATTTGGATCGCCTCCATATCCCTGGGGTAGAGGTGCAGATCTGAAGATGTTCCTGGTACAGTAGCGGAAACAGAAGCAGGACCAGCCATAGGTTGTGGGGCGCTCTGATCCAAGTTTGCAGTGTAAGTCAGAAAGGATTGCAGAGCTAGTGCAAATTGATCAATGAGGTGATCCTGTTCCCCTATCCTGGAAATGATGGTGGTTAAAGGTGGATTATTAACACCATCAGGATTCTTGGCACTTGCCTAATGTCAGGGTACCAGCAACCAGACAGAGATATAAAATGTTAAATTAACCACACCTATTAAGAAATAACAAAAAATTATAACAAGTGCAAAAGCCAAATGACAAGCCAGGAGTCAAAGCCAGAGCGGATAGTTAGATGAGCTGGGTCAGAAACTAAAGAGAGTAGTCAGACAAGCTGGGTTTAGGAAGACAAAGATCAGCAAAGTCAGGAACTAGCCAGGGATCAGGAGCCAGAAGGGACGTCAAACAATCCAGGTTATACACAGTGTCAGGAACACAGGAACTCACAGAGAGAACAGAGACAATGCAAGGGCAATGGCAAACAGGACTGAGGTAGTTAAATAGGGAGTAATGACATCATCATTCTGGACTGCAACTTTTCTCTGTCTGATGATGTTCTCCAGTTTGGTCATAAGAGGGAGCCTGGGAGTAGTGAGCAGTGTTACACACTTTGCTACATGCAAGGAGAAAATACTGGTGAGTCTAAAATGGTAGCAAAGATAAAAAGCAGCAAATAACTATAGAAGTCAGAGTGAAACCTTGACACAGGTGCTGTAGCACCAGGGCCCAAATGCTAGGGGGCCCATAGCAGCCAGTCTATACACGTATACATGTGCAGAATGTGTACAATCCTAATACAGGGGAGCATTTTATTAGTACAGGTTGCAGGTCCATCTATCCATCCTCAAAATCATTATACAGGGCAGCATGTATATTAGTAGTGCTTACTACTGAGTTACCTTTGTTGAGTAGGTCCACTACTGCCACAGCACATTCTTATGTGATCTACAGTGTACCCAATTTACCATAATATGTGCAATTATATATTTTACTGAACATATTAACATATGGTACCATTATCATTTCTTATAACTTATAATTTCTTATAATATGTATTTATGGATTTAAATGTGTATATATGTATTTACAGACATATATACACATATAAACACAACATATATATGTATTCACATATAGACATATATATAAGTGCATTAGAGTCTTTTGCCATTAAGTAGATGAAAACATGAAAAACATAGTTATGCAATGTTCATATTTTTTAACTATGCATTTACTGTAAATATTTCACATTCAAATGTTCTGTAAATAGGGGATATATTCTTTGTATTTTTAAATATATATTGCTATATATTTGTTTTTAAAAATATCATATATATGTAGAAATATTTAATTATGAATAAATAGAACATATTCCGTTATGTAAAGAACATTGGAATATGAAATATTCCTATTTTCATGTTGGTTTAGTGCTAATGAGAAAATGTTATTGTGTTTGTGCGAGCAATATATTTAATAATTATTCTTTAAAATAAAACCCCAATAAAATGCATATACAAAACAATTAAAATGAATGTAAATTCCTAAGTTCTTTATATTAGTTAAAATTCATAGACACATTGAATTATAATTATAGAAATCCAGATATGAATCAATACTATACCAGTTTAAATTGTTATAATATTCTTTACACAGTAAACCAAATGTACCTTTAGAATTAGCCTTATTCACAATTGAATTGCATTAAAATACCACATTGAGATACCAAGATATGAGCCACTAACTTTAACAGTGCTTAGTTAAACAATAGAACAATACACTTTGCCCGTCAATTTCTATGCCAAGTTATCTGAGATGAAATAAATTCATTAGCAGCAATAAAGTAAATTCTAAAATATAGGTATATATTTGCAAAGATAAACTACTTAGCATACAAAAGACAAGCTTAACACTATATAGGACTATGAAACACCAGGTTAAAATACAAATTGTTTTTAAATCTGCTATTTGACTATAGTTACTAAATACCTTTGATTTAAATATTAAAACATAGAACAATCATACATCACCAACTTGAACCAATAAATGTTTCAATCCTTTCCAAGTATTTTCTTGTTTCACCTCATATGAACATAAGGGTATTTGCAATATGGATCAAAAGAAGTAGCCCAGTTTGCTTAAAAATGACTGTATTCCAACGCCACAAGTTTTCAGTCACCAGCCTTAGCAAAAAGTTTAGTCAGCCTCTTTTTTCCTCTTGCATTCAGCTTATATTATCTTAATCATTGGGGAAACAATATGATTGGCCCTTCGGATCTGAACATCTCATAGGTCATCTTGGGAGACACCTCCCTGAGCTGTAATACCGTCTCTGATCTATAGGTGACAGCAGACACCCAGGAATGCAGCCCCACCATCAAACATTGCTAACAATTTAATACATCCTTATAAAGTTATTATTTATCATACTATAACTTTTTGCATTAATAAAACTCTCTTTTCAGCATCTATATTTCATTTAGCATAACAGAAAATGTACAATTTGATACCAAACATCATTATTTTATAGTCATATCATATCAAAGAAATTATTATACATTCATCTTATTATATTTTAAGAGCTGCATTTAAAGTTTCATAAACATTTAGTGCATAGATGCATGCAATCCTGTATTAGCATCTTTTAGCCCCATCTGGAAGATAGAAAAACAACAATATGTTATATATTTCAAAAATGGTATTATTACAATTGTTATTTAATCTATTACAAATCTGAATTGTATTTCCCATATCCATATATTTAATACAGTCTGAGGCATATATTTAGTGTTTAATAATTATACATTTTTATACAGTATTTAAAATTATGCAGGCTGTATTTTAAAAATGTACAATGTAAAATGTGTTTTTGCCTGGCCAACTTTCATCGTCTAGAATTTGTGGATTCTACACAACAGGGGGCACTTAACATCTTGTATACACTTAGAAATAACTTGCCTGAGGAAACAGAGTGGTAGCTCTGAGAAACGCGTAGCGAATTCTACTGATTTTTATTGTACACTGTTATATTTTTATATAAAGTGTTTTTTATATATATCTGGAGTCTCCTGAATTTTTTATCTGAACCTTCTGAATACATTGGACCATCTTTCACCGGAGTTGTATGTGCGCTGGGCCACTTTTAATATACCCAGCTTGCTTCATTAGCACTACAGTGTGCTCTATACTTTGTGAGTATATCTCTGAAGGGTAAAGCTGGTGGGTTCACACTCTGCTTACTAATTCCACACTAGGAGTCGCCCTCTGTATATCTTCTTACTTTTGTATACACTTAGGCCAGGTTTGTTTATATACAGGGTCTGATAAGTTTATCATTATCGTGGGCAGGAATTCACTTTCAAACAGAGCAGCCACATGGTGACATCTTCTTTCAAAATAACTGCTTGATCTAATTAGACCAAATGTTTCAGAGTAAGAGGAAAGGGCCAGTGACAATCTGATAGAAATTTTAGCTTCACACCTTAGCAGGAACACTTTGAAATAACTTGTCTTTCTTTGAAATGATTGCCTGAACATAATTAGACCAACTGTCTTTTCTTTGTTTTCACCTGGATGCATTGTAAAGAGGAAGAAAGGGAGGTGTCTCACCCAGCCAAGACCATTTCATACTACATTGGATTTTTACCAATGAAATGAATTATTTGGTGTACACAACCATAGATTTATTAAATAATATAAATATATATTTGTATATTATTTAATAATACTCAGATACCTTGACATGTAGCTGAGTTATCGCTATAGCGGAAACGCAAAACACCGCTCCACTTGTAATCTAGCCCTATATGTCCTATGCGATTAGTGCACTTAATTCTATAGTAAATGCCCCTCTAGGTATATACCTTTCATGCATTGTACTCTGCATGTTTAATAATTCCAAATCCAGTCCTGCCGGATTTATCTGTATTTAATACAACAGTGGAGATCCTTTAGAGATAAGATCTATTGGTATGTGTTTTGTTCCTATGTTATGTGTAATGATTTTGTGTTGTTTAAAACTATAGAAAATCCTTTAATTACCCATACCCCAGTTTTGCATAGCCAACACAGTTATATTAATACACTTTTTTACCTATGTGATTACCTTGTATCTAAGCCTCTGCAAACTTTTGACAGACTTGCATTTTAGCTAGTTAATCAGTGCTGACTCATAAATAATTCCACAAGAGTGAGCACAATGTTATCTATATGTTACACATGAACTAGCACTATCTAGCTTGGACAAACTGTCAAAATTCCCTGAGATAAGAGGTATTTCAATGGCTTATGAATCAGCATTTGAGCCTACCTAGGTTTAGCTTTCAACAAAGAATACCAAGAGAACAAAAAAAATTGAACAGTTGATTAAAATTACATGTCCTATCTAAATTCATGAATGTTTAGTTTTGACTAGATTGTCCCTTTAAGTTGGTACATGTGTCTACATCTGATACTTATGTCATGTACAGATTTAATAAACTTTGTATCAACTTATGTATACATTTCTACATTTTAGGATCCATCCAGAAAAATCGTTCACATATCTGAACTGATTGTCTTTCTCCTGCAAGAGATTGAGAGTTTTTGTTCTCTTTGAAGCAAAGTCCTCCTTATTGACCAACAGTCCTATCTTAATGTTGACTATGATCTTTAAAAGGCAGCAACATTTATAAAAGGATTTGGAGGATAGGGGAATAAGTAATCCTAGTACCTGTGTATCCTCAGGGTGAAGAGTTTTTACCCCAATTTATTAATTGTCCACAGGGATTTACAGTCATGTCCTGGATTTAACATCCGCTGACGGAACTTCACAATATAAAGATTCACAGGATGTGTCTCTTACTACAAGAGCTACATTTCATCGGTAGCTCAGTGTATGGAGGCGGTGCATCTTATGGTAGCTGCTTCAGACACAGTTTATATTGCCCCCTTTTGACTTGAGATCCCTTTAAAGCTATGCTACATCAGTGGTCAGAGAATATCTAAATTTGGAACACAGATTTGGACTTTCATCTAGCATACTAGTTTCCTTGTTTTTTTCTTCCAAGAGTCATTATTTGGATCAAACAGGAGTTTACGTCAGTAATATTAATTGCTCCAGCCTGGCCTCAAAGGATTTGGTATGCGGATATAATGCAGACGTTCTTTTGCTTTCAATGTATTTTCCCTCTGAGACAAGACCTGTTGTTTCAATATTCTCTTTTCTATCAAGATCTTGAATTTCTATATCTTATGGTTTGTCGTTTGAACGCCTCGTTGAAACTTTGATGCAGGCCATAAATCCTGTGACTCAAGAGATTTATTATAAGGTCTGGAAGACATATTTTGAGTGGTGTTCTTCCAGAGGTTTTTTTTGTATTCCTCTCGGATTCATAGAATCCTTCAGTTTTCTCAGGAATGTCTTGACAAGGGTTTGTCAGCTAATTTCTAAAAGGTTGAATTTCTGCTTTATCTCTCTTCATAGGAAGTTGGCTAAACTTCCTGAGGTTCAGACTTTTGTCCAGGCGTTAGTTAGAATTAGGCTAATTGTGAAACCTATTTCTCTGCCCTGGAAGCTTACTTTTCTCTGTATTACAAGGTTCTTCTTTTGAACCAACGTATTCCATTTATATTGACTGTTATCTTGGAAAATACTCTTACTATTATCAATCTCTCCAGCAAAGTTGCCAACCTTGTCTTGTGATTCTCCATTTCTAATTATTCTCAAGATGAAGGCTATACTTTGTACTAAATATGTTTTCTTTCTAAGGAAAAGAATAATCAAGAAATGGTTGTTCCTTCATTGTTCAGATCCTGATAACTCTAAGTAGCGGCTATTACATAATCTTGATGTAGTCAATGCTTTGGAGTTCTATCTCCAGGCTACTAAAGATTTCAGACTAACTTCTAGTTTGTTTTTTTCTCTACTCTGGGGCAGAAAGTTACTAAGGTAGCGTTGGCCTCTGGGCTCGAAAACAGTGATTCAAGGCTTACTTAAAGGTGAGAGAGTCACCTCCTAAGCGTATTACAACTCTAAGGGCAGTTGCAGTTTGTGGGTTTTTAAAAAATATATATTCATCTTTGGAGAATATTTGCAAAGTTGCGTACTTCTCTGCATACTTTTTTAAGATTTTATCGCTTTGAGGCTTTGTTTATTTGCAAGCATCTTTTGGCAGGAAAGTCATTCAGGCCGCAGTGTCAGCTCAATAAAAACTGCCAGAAAAATGATCCCACCCTTTCCGTAAAATAGACAATCTGCTTGGGTATTAATCCCATGTTTTATTGAGGACTGTGGACCATCATCATATTATGAAAGAAAACGAAATGTATGCTTACCTGATAAATTATTTTCTTTTGGAATAATGATGGTCCGTAAGCCCTGCCCATTTCAATTTTGGGCTACAGTTCTGATCACATCTCTACTAACACTGCTTTGTCTTTCCTACCTATATGTTTCCAATTCTCTACTATACGTTAAACTAAGAGAGAGATGGGAGGTATATTATGCTCTGATATGAGTTCTGACCTCCTCCTAGTGGTGGGAAATATACCTTATATGTTATGGAGGATTGTGGACCATCATCATTCTGAATAAAAAAAATTGATCAGGTAAGCATACATTTTGTTTTCTGGATCCCTTGAGATATTTATTCCAAGGTACTTAAGTGAATTTGTGACTCCTTTACAGCGCTTTGTGGAGTTGAAGATCAACCTCCAAGGATTTTGAAACAGTCCTGTAATCATCGTGAGATTGCGAGAAAAGTGACTGGCACCATTTTGTTATGCGCCGTTCACTATGTTTACATCATTACAGTACAATCTGTGTCTCAGTGCTATAGTCTGGCAAATTTTACTACAGTAATTGTCACTTGTTTACAGGTGCAGTATTTATTGAATACTAAGGGCTAGATTTATTAAAGGCTAGGCGAACTCTGTATGTGCTTCGCCTGTAACTGCGCCCCAGCTTGCCTCCGGAGAAGCGCACATGTGCGCCTGAATTTATCATAAAATAGAGGTAACTTTGTGCAGGCGAGCTGGGGCGTAATATATGATAAATTTCGCCTGTCGGAAACGGCATTTACTCCCTATTTATCACAGTACATCCCTATAAATATTTACGCCACCATGTTTTGATTATTAAAAAAGTGTTTTTAAGTTAATATTTAGCTTATATTTATATTATATAATGTTTCTGTGCTGTTTTTTATATATGTTGATAATTTAAGATCGCAAAAAATAAATATATTAAAATATCGATCTATACATATAACTGTTGGTACCCATATGCGCCAGTGGAAGCGCAAATTTCTGACAATAACAGTCTCTTCTTGGCGCTGAGCCTTTGAAAAATTAGTTAAAAGAAAAAAGTACTGCATCACAAGATGTAAAAGCATGTATTATAATGGTGTTCGCCTCAGTCTGTATGGCGAAATATACAAAACGCAATTGAAGCCGAAATTGCAGTTCCCTATCAGTGCAAAGCAATGATAAATAAGAAACTGGGCGTATTTGTAGGTCGGGCTGTTAAATTACGCCTATTACTAATGTAAATTGTAGCACTCGGGAGCGCTCCTGTGCGCCTTGGCGAATGCATGCTGAGTACGAAGAAGTTTCTTTCAGATTTGCGCAATTATAGGCGCAGAGTGCTTTGATGAATATGACGATCAGTTTGTATGAGCTATTTTGGACGTAATTATAGGAGAAGGGCTTTGATAAATCTAGCCCTAATTGAATACTGTGCTGTGCTAGTGTGAAACTAAACATAGCGCTATTGCACACCTAATATATGTTAGTTCAAACATGTTTTCAAGTTTTTAAAAACACTGGCAAGTGAAAAGCAAGCTAGAACTGCCTTGTTTCACTTTACTTTTTCACTTTACAGCAGGGCTCCGGTCTCTAACCCACTGTATGAGCGGTGTATACCTGTACAGGTGGCCCTCGTTTTACAACGTTTCAATTTACACCGTTTCAGAATAACAACCTTTTTTTCCAGTCATGTGACTGCTATTGAAAAGCATTGAGAAGCAGTGCATTTTTTAAAATAGCCAGTAGGTGGAGCTGTCCGCTTGTGTTGCAGCAAAGCCAAGCAAGCTGAAATTAATCAGTTTAACCAGACCTGAGCTATCGAGCAGATTTCAAAGGAACAAGATCTTCCTGTCTATAAATCAGTCCAGATTGGAATGCATAGAAAGAACTGTTTGCAGAAAAATGCAAGTGAAGTCTGTGTTGTGTGATTATTTTATTAGGTTTATAATGCTGTTTAGCAAATGTTTTTGTTCATTTAACTTAGTTTAATTATATATTCTGTGTTGTATGATTATTTTATTAGGTTTATAATGCTGTTTAGCATTTAAAGTCTTCATTTCAAAGCTTTAAAAATAATGTATTAGGTGTTACTTATGACAATTTTGAGAGGGACCTGGAACCTATCTCCCTCACTTCCCATTGACTTACATTATAAACTGGGTTTAAATTTACAACGGTTTCTATTTACAACCATTCCTTCTGGAACCTAACCCCGGCGTAAACCGAGGGCTACCTGTACCTATATACCTACAATATTTCGTATTTTGAAATAGTCACCTTATAACCGGAAAAATAACTGAACCTAGTTATAATATCAAATATACATGGTATGTTTGTCTATGTATCTTTGACAACGAGTAATAGATCAATAGGATAGCTAATGACTCAATAGCTACATTAAATAACAATGGGAATAGTGGGCACCCCTGGTAAGTGCCCCTACCTAATGTAATATTCGTTGATAGCTGACCACTAATTATAAGAGAATAGGTTTATTATATATGTGTTTTTTTATTTATAAATTCTAATATCTTAACCTGAAAACCAAACAAAGGCCTAGATTTGGAGTTTGGCGGTAGCCGTGAAAACCAGCGTTAGAGGCTCCTAACGCTGGTTTTAGGCTACCGCCGGTATTTGGAGTCATTCAAAAAAGGGTCTAACGCTCACTTTTCAGCCGCGACTTTTCCATACCGCAGATCCCCTTACGTCAATTGCGTATCCTATCTTTTCAATGGGATCTTTCTAACTCCGGTATTTAGAGTCGTGGCTCAAGTGAGCGTTAGAATTCTAACGACAAAACTCCAGCCGCAGAAAAAAGTCAGTAGTTAATAGCTTTCTGGGCTAACGCCGGTTCATAAAGCTCTTAACTACTGTACTCTAAAGTACACTAACACCCATAAACTACCTATGTACCCCTAAACCGAGCCCCCCCCCACATCGCCACCACTCGATTACATTTTTTTAACCCCTAATCTGCCGACCGCCACCTACGTTATACTTATGTACCCCTAATCTGCTGCCCCTAACACCGCCGACCCCTATATTATATTTATTAACCCCTAACCTGCCCCCCACAATGTCGCCGCCAGCTACCTACAATAATTAACCCCTAATCTGCCGACCGCCACCTATGTTATACTTATGTACCCCTAATCTGCTGCCCCTAACACCGCCGACCCCTATATTATATTTATTAACCCCTAATCTGCCCCCCTCAACATCGCCTCCACCTGCCTACACTTATTAACCCCTAATCTGCCGAGCGGACCGCACCGCTACCATAATAAAGTTATTAACCCCTAATCTGCCTCACTCCCGCCTCAATAACCCTATAATAAATAGTATTAACCCCTAATCTGCCCTCCCTAACATCGCCGACACCTAACTTCAATTATTAACCCCTAATCTGCCGACTGGAGCTCACCGCTACTCTAATAAATGTATTAACCCCTAAAGCTAAGTCTAACCCTAACACTAACACCCCCCTAAGTTAAATATAATTTTAATCTAACGAAATTAATTAACTCTTATTAAATAAATTATTCCTATTTAAAGCTAAATACTTACCTGTAAAATAAATCCTAATATAGCTACAATATAAATTATAATTATATTATAGCTATTTTAGGATTAATATTTATTTTACAGGTAACTTTGTATTTATTTTAACCAGGTACAATAGCTAT